>NC_066890.1:56117028-56192947 GCF_022985175.1 Labeo rohita
GAATGAGCAGAAATATAAAAAGAAGTTAAGCACAGTCAGCAGCATTGGTGGCATAATGGTGATTATCACAAACTAAAAATTATGACTCATCTCGTTTTCTTTTAAAACAGAAGAAAAAGAGGTTACGTGAGGGAAGTCAATGAGGCCAATCTGTAAACATTAAAATGTTAAACTCTGTGCAAAATTATGTTACAACTTAGACGCTTGACAAGACAACATAAACCCTAAAGCGACTGGGAAAATTATATCTAAAACAGCTTTGCTGCTCAAATAATAGACTAGTTTTAACAAACGAATTAACATTTTTATAGAATTACATGCTTCACATTTCTGCTTTTAAAAAGTCACAACCTTGACATTTTTTCTTTCTTTTCTTAACGAGTCAAAATTATTTTTGTGGTAATCAACCTTATGCCACAAATTATCTCCATAATTATTTGAACCCAGAATATTAATTTAATAAAACAAGACTATGTGAATGCTCAACAAATTATGTCTCCACTCACCATAGACAGAAACTGAATGATTCATTTTTTTTAATTTTGATGGTGTCATTCCATTAATCTGTACTTCATAGTGTCCTGCGTGTTGAGTTGTGATGTTTGAGATGGTCAGAGATCCAGTTTGTTTGTCCAGCTTTAGTCTGTCTCTGAATCTTCCATCAGTACCATTAAATGTGAAACTTCCATAAGCTCTGTTGTATTCAGCTATCATATTTTTTTCAGCTCCAAAACTCCACGTTATGTCGTCATGTGTTTCAGTAACATCAATGTGTAGAGTAACAGAATCTCCCTCTAACACTGACACTGACTCACCAAACACACCTGATGAACAAACAGATTTTACACATATTAAAGCCTCTATTGTTTTAGAAAGCCTGAAATCAGTTTGTAACCTTTAACAGCAGCAAAGACACAAAACAAAATTCAAGTCAACATATTAACAGAAACTGTGAATGTGTCTGAATGTTTCATGTTTTAAAATAAATATGTGACATTACATGATAGAGTTGTGCAAAACTAAGTTTAATTCTCCTAATTATTTCTAGACCTGAATCCAAAGTTGATCTTACAATGATATCTGTCAATTTGCTAAAGCAACAGCAGCAGGAGCTTTATTTTTCCGAAATCAAAATAAACAAAGCCATAAAAAACACATTTGCAACTTACCAATCAGACAACACAAACAGAACAAAACAAGTTTGTGAAACATCTTCAGTTGTTCAGCGACCACCTGCTGAATCCTCCTTCGACAGTGTTTGACCTCCTACTAGTTAACACACACTCTGAACACGTTCATGATTGTGTGTGTGTGTGTGTGTGTGCGTGTCAAAAACAAAAATAACTATCAAATTTTATTTGTATTTTTTTTTTTACTTATTTTTATTTACTTGTATTTTATTAATTAATTAATTAATTTATTAATTTTTTAAAAAAATTGTTTTTATTTATTTATTTGTTTTTAACTTTTATGGTTTCTGAAATGTAGTTTTTGACTGTGTCAGATATGACAAAGTAGGAAAGTGGAAAATTGGATTAGTCGTCCTAAATGTAATGCTAAATCATTAATGCTATACAGATTTCAAACAGTTGTACAATCATTACAATCATTTTTGTAAATGGTAAGAAAAGTATATATATATATATTCACCATCTCTCATTGGCAGTCATCTGAAGTGTGACATGAGCAGTTCAACATATGAGTCAAACTGAAACCTGCTGTGGGCTGATTTCTTTCAAAAATATTGTTTGATCTGTTGGGTAGATGCTTCTGCAGATGAACGTCCATTTGTTTAATGTGTGTTCAGTTTGTAGGTGAAGGGCTTCTTCCTGTCCTGCTCAACATGAACCTCACAGTCTGACTTTCCTCCTACACAGAACAGCTTTGCAGTCAAATAAAATTAATCCTAAAACTACAGTCCTAAAAACTGTCAAATAAAAAATTAATTACATTTAAAAATGCAATGGTTGCTGTAACACATTTGATGAATTACACAGAAAGAGAGAAGTAAAATGTTTCTGAAAAAGTTTGTCTAAAGAGGGAAAGATGTAATCGTAAGAATTTTTGTTTCAATAAATGAAAATAGCATCTGTTCAAGGCTGTAGAATTTAGGAATGCTAGTAACATGTCCCTACAAATACCCAGTGACTACTAAATTGTCCCACTAATCATGATTTTATAAAGCGCTAATTGCAAATCATTTGATTCAGATCGGAACTTCAGAGTGCGGAATGTAAATATTTTGATTTAGATCAGAGCTTCGGAGCATGGTTCAAAAATCATTTGATTTAGTAGTGTTGGGTTCGAGTCCACCTAAGTCGAGTCCGAGTCGAGTCCGAGTCTTTAACCAATCGAGTCCGAGACGAGTCCGAGTCCAAAATGGGCCGAGTCGGACTCAAGTCCGAGTCCCAAAGGGCTGAGTCCGAGTCGAGTCCGTCCCAGTCCAAGGAAACAATACTGTTTGTCAGTAACTTAACATTGTTTTATCCCAGGGGTGTGCCCGAACTCTGTCCTGGAGGGAGGTGTCCTACAGATTTTAGATCCAGCCCCAATTAAACACACCAGCTAATCAACCAGCTAATCAACCTTATACTAGGCATACTAGAACCCCCCTGGCAGGTGTGTTGAGGCAAGTTGGAGCTAAACCAAGGACCAGGACTGAGTTTGGCACCCCTGTTTTTAACCTTTACAACAAGAAAAATGCAATGTCAGTTGAAATGTAAGAAAAGCAAACCTCTATTGGATCTTGCTATTTTGATTTCACAATATCTCATAATTAGTGTCCATGCACTGCTTAGCAAACTTAAAGTATGCAACAGAAGTTATGGCTGATCTATGTAATGTGACATATTTTAGAGTGAAACAGGTTTTAGAATGTGATAAATTATAGGGTGGGACTTGACTTTATTCATCGATGTAGTAAATGTATAAATTCAAGGGTGGGGGTAAAGGAGTAGGTATATTGGTGAATGGGATCTTAAAGGGGTCATCGGATGCTAAGTTCACTTTTTCATGTTGTTTGAACATTAATGTGTGTTGTCAGTGTATGTACAAATCTACCCTATAATGATAAAAATCCATGCAGAGGTTTTTAATTAATCTGTAAAAATATTATTCCCTTTTTCAAATCGAGCCGTTCTCAGATGTCTGTCATTGTGGCGTCACATGACAGAGGCCGCTCCCACAATAGTTGATTGACATGAGCGTCTTACCTCAGATCAGCTGTAACAGTCCGCCCTCTTTGTTTCGATATTGGAGCAGGGATGTAAGTTAGACAAGAATATCTCTGATTGAGCGATTGAGGTGTTGTGTTGCTGGATGTAATAATGAACACAGTGGTCGTCATTTACTCCCGACATCTGAGCCGCTGAAGATGCAGTAGATTAATGCGCCTCCCGATCTACATATATCCATCTATGTTCATGCAAATCATTCATGATCCAGCTTCACTTACAGCAGAAGTGAGTATAAGGGTTTTTTTATGAATCTTTGCGATCACCTTTCCTTATAACGTGGTAGTTATGAAGTTTAGCGGCTAAACGCGGCTAATGTAGACAATATCGTCTTTCCAGAGAGAGAAGAGAGGGGCGGGGTGAGCAGAGCTCATTTGCATTTAAAGGAACAACCCCTTAGAATGAGATGATTTTTGCTGAGCTCATTTTGACAAGGTAAAAAGGGTGTTGTTTTACAAAACCATTGAGAATTTTTAATCAAAGTATATTAGAGGCTTTTTATTAAGACCCTAAAGAATCATATCAACTTGTGGAAAATGGGCCTCCGATGACCCTGTTAAGAGCAGAAAATGCACCTCTTTTATTTCTGATTGTGGCTGTGTGTGTTTTGGTTTGTATATGACTTTTTTTTTTCTTGAATGAAAATGAGGTTGTGAGGGAAAAACCTAGTCTTTGCAATGGTACACACAGTGTGTATAAAGCCCTACCTATACTTTCCATAAGTCACAGCAAACTCAGACCTGTTTTATTTTTGAATGCATTTATAGTTACATTAATTACAATAAATTACATTATATAAGGAATAATTGATGATGGGCCATTTAATTATTAGAAAATCATGCACACCCAAGATGGTTTTGGACCCATAAAAACTATTGCTGCAAAGATGTTTAGAAAATTATTTTTCTTTCAAGCTAGAAACTGCCACCATGTTTAAATAATAATAATTTAAATGCAGAAAAAACTAATTAACTAATGTAAGTAAAACATTCTCAAGGCAAGTAACTCCAAGTATTACTTACAAGCAAAAGTATTAAAACATATATTATTCTACATTTTTTATGTAGGTCTATATAAAGGCTATTACAGAAATAGACTACAGATATTTCATGAAGTAATAAATGTTAAAATAAAAACTGCCAAATCTTCACTGTATACATTAAAGATAATTCTTATTACAGTTAATAAGTGACTCAGTCAAGAACAGTGAGTGATTTTCTCTTTTTCTTTTGTTGTTTGATTAGTGTTTGACGTGGTCGGCTGCTGCAGGTTTACGCTGCTGTCGCTTTAAGATCTGACGCACAGATCAAATATTTTGAGGCATCAGTATTTCTACCAGCTGTTCAGGTTTACTTAAGACAAAACCGACTTCATTTACACGAATAGTCTCCAATACGAGCATGCGTGTGGCAATAACAGAACCTATTAAAAGCGAAACAAAACTCGGCATTCGCACACTGACTGAGAGGCGCGTTCTGTGATCGCGCTTTGAGTGTGTGCGCGCATAAACCCGTCGGCTTTGAAGTAGCTATCGGACAAGACTTTCGCGATAATGAGAGTCAGTGACATTTCCGTCAACTGTCTCTGGACTCGGACGGACTCGGGATATTTTCAGAGTCCGAAAGGCTTGAGTCCGAGTCAAGTCTGAGTAAAAATGCATCCGAGTCCGTGACAAGTCCGAGTCGCCTAAAAATTGTACTCGAGACCGGACTCGAGTCCGAGTACGAGTCCGAGTACCCCAACTCTATGATTTAGTTCGGGATTTCAGAGTGCAGATTGTGAATCCTTTGATTCAAATGGTGGGGATTCCCGAATTGTTTGAATCAGTTTGGAATGTCGGAGCTGGTATCACGGTTCATTTGATTTAGTTCGGGAATTCATAGTGCGGATCCCGAATCATTTGATTCAGACCGGAACTTCATTTGATTCACATCAAGACTTTGGAACGGGTATTGCGATTTTTTTTTTTTTTTTTTTTTTTTTTTTTTAGTTAGGGTAGCAAAACCATATTTATTTTATTTTATTTTATTTTATTTAAAACATGGTTAATTTTCTTAAAGGATGTGTTGCCAGGTTAACAAATCAATCAACCAATCAATCAATCAATCTTAGGTTTACACCTTAAAAAAATACATGGGATGAATATAGAGATGATTTTTGTTTATGCATGTGAAATTTGGCTAGCAGGAAACAATATTTTGAGGTTGTTTGACCTCTTCATATTTAAGCAGAGAACCATGACAACAAACAATGCCTCTTTGCTAATGCTTAGTTCCTTAATCAAGTGTCTCTAAGTGATTCCTGAGCTTTTTGAATCATTCCGATTCACATTTTATGCAAGACGTAGTAGCTAATCTTGGAAAGATAAGTTGTTAGTACACTAGATGGCGCTCTATTGTAGTACATATACTGACTGCTGTATAGACACTCTATATTTATGAGCTACTGGTCAGTCAAAAAGCCTTTCTTTATTCAGTTCAGTTTAGTCAAAGCTCATAATTTAGCTCTCAGATTGCATTTCCCCCTTAAACATAATCATACAACAAGATTAATGAATGAAAGAATTTTCTTTCTAAAATGTTGTTGAAGAACACAAACTGTGTTTGGTGGGGCAGACTGACTTTGCTCGTGCTTCCACATTTGGCTGTTCTGTCAACTGACCGACAATTTGCACTTGGCAGTGTGAGCCATTTAAGGGTTAAGATTTAATAAGGTGCACAACAATTTAGCGATTTGTAGAAAGAAAAACTCAAACAATCAATGTCTATATACATTTATATATATATATATATATATATATATATATATATATATATATATATACTATATATATTTCAGGAGCTGGGCTTGGCCCCTTAGTTCCAGTGAAAAGAACTCTGAATGCTTCAGCATACCAAGACATTTTGGACAATTCCATGCTCCCAACTTGGTGGGAACAGTTTGGAGCTGGCCCCTTCCTCTTCCAACATGACTGTGCACCAGTGCACAAAGCAAGGTCCATAAAGACATGGATGACAAAGTCTGGTGTGGATGAACTTGACTGGCCTGCACAGAGTCCTGACCTCAACCCGATAGTACACCTTTGGGATGAATTAGAGCAGAGACTGAGAGCCAGGCCTTCTCGTCCAACATCAGTGTGTGACCTCACAAATGTGCTTCTGGAAGAATGGTCAAAAATTCCCATAAACACACTCCTAAACCTTGTGGACAGCCTTCCCAGAAGAGTTGAAGCTGTTATAGCTGCAAAGGGTGGACCAACGTCATACTGAACCCTATGGATTAGGAATGGGATGTCAATTAAGTTGACGAGTCAAGGCAGGTGAGTGAATACTTTTGTTTTGGAAGAGCGAGTTAGGAAAAGTTTTCCTACGCCAGCATCACGTAGTGACCTGGCCACTTTTTTTTTTTTTTTTTGCAAGAGGAGAATAGCTTAAAATCCTTCTGGCTACTGTGCAGGACTTATATTTGTCATTCCCAGGATGAAATGATGCTGCATTGGGCACAAAAAGGCTCAACAACGTACTAATTGTTTTTAAAAAAACAGGTGTTTCAGTTTTATTGTCCAACCCCTGTATATATATATATATATATATATATATATATATATATATATATGAATATATATCTCATTCAATTTTTATTTTATTTTATTTTATTCTTTTTGTTATTATTATTAATTTACAGATGGGTAAGTAACTCAACTGCCTTAAAATGTTAAGTTGAAACATCTAAGGTGTCTTAGTATAATTTAGCATTTCAAGTTAAACTTTTTTTTTTTTTTTTGAGTTGACTGAACTGAAAATTTTAAGGCATCCAGGTAACAAATATATATATATATATATATATATATACAGTGTAGAGGTAATGGGGTAAAATATGAATAATATGCCTTTTGATGTCAAAATCGGAAAGCTAATTATTTGTATAGAAAACTGTCGACGCCATTTGAAGCCAAACGCAGACTTTTAATAGGACGCATAGACCACTTGAAAATCGTCATTTTCCAGATAGGTTCCACCCATCAAAACGTCATCCCTGTTTTGGATCGACGGCACCGATAGATCAGTGGTTAGTGTGTCGACACAGTGCAACAGTGCTGCCAGAGACCCGACTTTGCCGATCCTGCCCCCCTCTCTTCGCCCAATGTATTACTGTCTGCTCTCAACTGTTAAAAACATTGAAATAAATAAAAATAACAGTGCTTATCGCTGGGTGACAAGCTCTTGTAATATGCGGACAACATTTTGAAAATGATATCTAATCAATATAATCTATAATCTTTTTAAATCTATCTATTTTGTAAGGTATCTGTGTAAAAGTCTATCTCTCCCGGGTTTTCTGCAACCACGATATGCGCATCTCGAATGTTTAATTGGTATAGCCTTCAAACATGTTGTGTTACTGCCATACAGAAGATGGCAGCATGACTCAAAACATGTTTTCTTTTAGAGGAATTGTCAAAGACTCGCCTTCTATCAGAATGACTCTTCATTGATGACTTCTGCTAATCTGACGTCCTGTATTCGCACAGAGATTGATACTGAGACATCAATTTAACGTTATTATTATTTTGAGACATTACTTAAAACGGCAAGTGAACGGAGGACAGGAGATAAATAGTGTTTTCATGATACCAAGATATCAGGAAATACTCACAGGGCATGTGCACAAATATGCAAATGTGCATTTGAAGGCAACTGTCAGTCAAACAACATTCAAGTACTTAAGGTTTTGTTGCTGGTATTGTTGCTCATGTACCATTTAACATTTTTTGTTAGTTAATTGCAAGTTAGTTAGTTGTTAGTTTAGTAGCAAGTCCTTTAGACTGACAGAAGCCAATGTTTAGCCAATGTGGGCGTGACGTCTGAGGCTGAGACAACAAGATACACAAGATAAGACATGCTTTTGTTCATCTGACAAGTGAATGTTTAAATCAATGATGTTCTTCTGCTGATTGCTTGCATGTTCTACATTGTGAATATGGACAGATTTCTCTTTATGATCTGTAAAAATATATATATATATATCTATATATATATATATATATATATATATATATTTCAAACTAACATGGGTCAAACTTACAGTCATCGTTGTGTGCAAAAATATACAATATGAAACATTTCCTATGTATTCTATAATAATCGGCCAACACTCATCAGTTCTGCATTTCAATTTGCCTATTTGAATCTGTGTGCCTTATTTCTCTACTATATTAAATGTTGCACTTGTGTAAAAGTTTGCTTTTTTGACAGAGTGCCCTAGTATCATTCTTCCAAATGTGAAGTTGTATTTTGAACAATAGATGGCGCTCTTTGTATTTAATTAACTCCTGCTGTTAAATGTAACTACATTTAGAATGCCTATTTCAACATCCACAGATGTTCAGTATAACATGTTAAACCAAAGTCAGGTTTTCTGTTTTTCTTTGTTTTGGAATTTTGTATTCATTTATTTATTTCAGAATCAGAAAGAGCTTTATTGGCAAGTGTGCTTACAAACACAAGGAATTTGTCTTGGTGACAGAAGCTTCCAGTGCATAGACAGGATCACAATTGACAAGGGGATATTTTTGTTAGCATTTTTTGTATACATAATACATACTATCATGTTACTAATTCAATAAATCATCCACTGACTAATGTGGATTGCAATGCATTTACCTGTTAATGCAATGACCTTCGAAACCTATCGTCCCCACTCTCCAGAGAGCGGGCACACAGATTCTGACTGATGCTGCGAAGCGGGCGGGAAAACACGGAGCGGATTAGCGGCATCAGTGGATCTTTAGCGGATCGGTAACAAAACGTTTTGATCTGGGGTGGGTTGGTGAGAGGGGCACCTCAGTTGATTATTAAAATGTTTTTATAACTTACCAGTCAGATTCCACCAGCATAAAAATACCAGTGTCTGACCTAATAGAACTACCCTCAAAAGAGTTTGACCCTCCTAGTTCACACAATGCATTTGCATATGATACAATATATAGTTATAGTTCAAATGACTTATGAAGAATTTAGCTGTTCTTAATGGGTGAAAAATTCTATACATTTAACATACTTTCAGGTAGTACACTTCATGTTTACTTCAACACTTGGGCCAAATACAGGAAATACATCATATAAGTAGTCAATGGGTCAAGTGCAAAAACTTCAAGTGTGGGCATTTGGAAAGGGCAAAAGTTTAAGAAACAACATGCTATACAGGTGCTGGTCATATAATTAGAATATTTTTAAATAGTTTATTTATTTCACTAATTTCATTCAAGAAGTGAAACTTGTATAATGTATACATTCATTCCACACAGACTGATATATTTCAAGTGTTTATATCTTTTAATTTTGATGATTATAACTGACAACTAATGAAAACCCCAAATTCAGTATCTCAGAAAATTAGAATATTACTTAAGACCAATACAAAGAAAGGATTTTTAGAAATCTTGGCCAACTGAAAAGTATGAACATGAAAAGTATGAGCATGTACAGCACTCAATACTTAGTTGGGGCTCCTTTTGCCTGAATTACTGCAACAATGCGGCGTGGCATGGAGTCGATCAGTCTTTGGCATTGCTCAGGTGTTATGAGAGCCCAGGTTGCTCTGATAGTGGCCTTCAGCTCTTCTGCATTGTTGGGTCTGGCATATCACATCTTCCTCTTCACAATACCACATAGATTTTCTATAGGGTTAAGGTCAGGCGAGTTTAAGTTGGTTAACAGCAGGAAGCATGAAGTGCTCTAAAACGTCCTGGTATACAGCTGCGTTGACCTTGGACCTCAGAAAACACAGTGGACCAACACCAGCAGATGACATGGCACCCCAAACCATCACTGGCTGTGGAAACTTTACACTGGACCTCAAGCAACGTGGATTATGTGCCTCTCCTCTCTTCCTCCAGACTCTGGGACCCTGATTTTCAAAGGCAATGCAAAATGTACTTTCATCAGAGAACATAACTTTGGACCACTCAGCAGCAGTCCAGTCCTTTTTGTCTTTAGCCCAGGCGAGACGCTTCTGACGCTGTCTGTTGTTCAAGAGTGGCTTGACACAAGGAATGCGACAGCTGAAACCCATGTCTTGCATACGTCTGTGTGTAGTGGTTCTTGAAGCACTGACTCCAGCTGCAGTCCACTCTTTGTGAATCTCCCCCACATTTTTGAATGGGTTTTGTTTCACAGCTCTCTCCAGGGTGCGGTTATCCCTATTGCTTGTACACTTTTTCTACCACATCTTTTCCTTCCCGTCGCCTCTCTATTAATGTGCTTGGACACAGAGCTCTGTGAACAGTCAGTCTCTTTTCCAATGACCTTTTGTGTCTTGCCCTCCTTGTGCAAGGTGTCAATGGTCGTCTTTTGGACAACTGTCAAATCAGCAGTCTTCCGCATGATTGTGTAGTTTACAGAACTAGACTGAGAGACCATTTAAATGCCTTTGCAGGTGTTTTGAGTTAATTAGCTGATTAGAGTGTGGCACCAGGTGTCTTCAATACTGAACATTTTCACAATATTTGGGGTTTTCGTTAGTTGTCAGTTATAATCATCAAAATTAAAAGAAATAAACACTTCAAATATATCAGTCTGTGTGGAATGAACGTATACATTATACAAGTTTCACTCCCTGAATGGAATTAGTGAAATAAATCAACTTTTTGAAGATATTCTAATTTATGACCAACACCTGTACATACATAAATAACTGACATGAGAACAGAGAAAAACATTTAAATAAAATAAAAAAAAAACTTAAAATAAATAATAATGTATGAATCTGGAACAGAAGAATTATGTACAGATTTGTGCATTATTTTCTCTATATACATCTATATAAATAAGAGATATGCATGTGTATTTACATAATAATACTACAGAAGTTTACATAATAATACTACACTGTAAGAAATTACCGTGAATTTAACGGTAAAATACTATAACAGTAAAAACCTGTTAAATGGTTAATGGTAAAAGGCCGTAAAATTTACAGTGAACAGTGAAATTTACCGTAAACTGACATTCCCAGAATTCCCTGTGTTCCATTTTTTTTATTTTTTTTTTTTATTTGATGTTTTTTTGTTGAAATAACCCTTTCTTCTTAGTTTTTTTTCTTAGCTGTTTTGTACATTAGGGTTGTATGTTAGATCTAATGTTGTTAAATTAATATTTATGCATTATTTCAGTTTCACTGTGCACCTTCTATATGTTAATATTTAAAAGCTGTTTGTGATGAGCTTTGGTTCATCATTTGACTTTCTCATCACCATCTGCTTTTGGTGGTTATCAGTGTATTACAAAGGTACAAAACAGTTTTCAGTACTTCAGTAGGTTGGTACATTAACATTATATCAATTAATAAAAATGACAGTATTTACCTGTAAATTTAAGTGAAAACCGCAAAACATAAAATGTCGCTACTGTATTTTTTACGGTAAAATTATGTCAACCACAGCTGCTGTTTTTTACCGTAAATTTTACAGAATATTTTTTACAGTGTACAGAAAGAGACAATAATTAGAAATGGAGAAAGAAATGCAGAAATTAATTGTAGAACCCAGGTAATGATTCATGTTTATCTGTTTAAGGTGGAGATGGCATTTGGGAAAAAGCTGTTTTTATGTCTAGATGTTTTAGTGCTCAGGGATCTGTAGCGTCTGCCTGAGAAGTGCAAACAGGTTGTGTCCGGGGTGAGAAGGGTCTTGGATTATGTTTCCTGCCCATTTCTTCACTCTGGAGATGTATAAGTCCTGATGGTTGGGCAGGTGCACACCAATAATTCTCTCTGCTGTCCTAACAGTCCGCTGCAGTCTTCTTATATCTGATTTACTGGCTGCCCCAAACCAGACAGTTATAGAAGAGCACAGAACTGACTCAATGATAGCGGAGTAAAACTGTGTCATCAGTGCCTGTGGTAGATTGAACTTTTCCAGTTGAAGAAGAAAGTACAACCTCTGCTGGGCTTTTTTCACAATTGAGTCAATGTGAATGTCCCACTTCAGGTCCTGGGAGATGAGTCCACTGCAGCCACAGTGCTGTTCATGATGGTGAGGGGTGAGCGCAGGGGGCTTTCTCCGGAAGTCCACCGTCATCGCTACAGTTTTGAGCGTGTTGAGCTTCAGGTTGTTGTGACTGCAGCAGAGAGACAGCTGCTCAACCTCCTGTCTGTAAGCAGATTCGTTGCCATCCCAGATGAGACTGATGACTGGGGTGTCATCTGCAAACATAAGAACTTTGACAGAGGGGTCTTTAGAAGTGCAGTCATTTGTGTAGAGGGAGAAGAGCAGTGGGGAGAGAACGTGCTGGAGCTCCAGTGCTGATGGTGCGGGTGCCGGATGTGAGTTTTCCCAGCCTCACTAGCTGCTGCCTGTTTGTCAGGAAGCTGGTGATCCACTGACAAATGGAGGTGGGTACAGAGAGCTGTGACAGTTTATTCTGAAGAATATCTGGGATGATGGTGTTGAAAGCAGAGCTGAAGTCCACAAACAAGATCCTTGCGTAAGTCCCTGGTTTGTCCAGATGTTGAAGGAGGTAGTGCAATCCCATATTGACTGCATCATCCACAGACCTGTTTGCTCGGTAAGCAAACTGCAGGGGGTCCAGCAAGGGTCAAGTAATGTCCTTCAAGTAGGCCAACACCAGTCTCTCAAATGACTTCATGACCACAGGTGTTAAAGCAACAGGTCTGTAGTCATTAAGTCCTGTGGTTTTTGGTTTCTTGGGTACAGGGATGATGGTGAAACATTTAAAGCAGGATGGGACTATACACAGCTCCATAGATCTGTTGAAGATCAATGTGAAGATACATGATAGCTGGACAGCACAGGCTTTAAGGCAGGCTGGAGAGACACTGTCTGGGCCTTTGGCTTTCCTTATCTTCTGCTTCATAAGACTTTGCAAACATCACCTTCACAGAACTTAAGGGCAGGTTGAGAAACAGTAGGGGGATGGAGGAGCCATCCGTCGTCAGCCAGTTGTTGATTGGCCTCAGTGCTGGGGGATGGGCTCTTGTAGCTGGTGATGGCTTTCATGGCTTTGGGATGGCTTTCCCAAAGTTGTATGATCAATCAAAAGCAGAAATTAATAAATGAATTTTAAAAATCCAGAGCATGCGTGTATAAGAGTTGGTTTACCAGGTAAAAATACAATTATGTGTAAAATGTCATATTTAACTGTCTGTCATTGTCCCATAAAATGATAAATAGCAAATAACACATATAAATAGTAAATCAAATGTGACATTGTTCTTTGCCACTATGTTCACCCTGAGACCGTGTTCTGAGCACAGGCTCGACTGCAAAACACTTTCACTATGAGAGGAAGCAGCAGCCGTGCAGCGATTCCACCGTTTGCCGCTGGCCATGTGAAAGGGCTTTTAAACAGTCTTCAGACAGAGCGTGAACACAAGCATGGGACCGTTTCAGAGCAGCTGAGTA
Organism: Labeo rohita; assembly: GCF_022985175.1. Lineage (NCBI taxonomy): Eukaryota > Metazoa > Chordata > Actinopteri > Cypriniformes > Cyprinidae > Labeo > Labeo rohita. The sequence continues at coordinate 56,130,685 of NC_066890.1, forward strand.
TCAGTACCGGATTCAGACCAAAGAGCAAAGAGCAAATACCCGTGCCTGTCACCCGTCTGATCCACACCTGCACCGCACCTGACACCTAAATATTATTCCACCTGTTATGTCAATTTACCCGTTGGATACCCGCCCGCATACAGGGCACTGCTCTGTATAATAAATTTTGTTAATTTAATTGACTTTTCAAGATTGTTTTCAACACATTTTAATGTAGTCACTGGTAGTTTTAAGTCTCGCCCAATGTGGCTGCACAATATGGCGGAGCTGTCCCAGAATGCACTGTGCAGTGACGTTGGTTGCCAAGCCCTATATAACAATGTGGCCTCGTAAATGAATTAAGAACCTACATTTTAAACTGCAGCAAAGATAAGTAGATGGTATGTTTTGACATTTTAGCCTTATTATTTGTTAAATGTAAGCATTAAAAAAAAAATAAAAATTAAAAACGCTGCAGCATGAGGTCATATCACAAGCATCAGCAGGGGATCAAACAGTTAATAAAAGAAACCCCGTAGATTGACTGTTCACCTTGCGAGGAATTAAAAAATAAAACAAATAAAAATAATAAAAACACACCAACATACATTAAAATACATTAATACTACACGAAAACAGTTCCATCTTGTGGCAGATAAAATTTAACAGCAGTCATACAACTGGTAATGGATAAATGTATTAACAGTTAGGTTACGCCAAGGATCGCCCAACCTGTGATGTGTGCAACAATCTCGTGGAGAAATCAACACAAATTAACACAACTGCAGAATAATTCTAACACATACGACAGTACTGTAACACACAGCAGTAGTGAAGGGAGAAACCAACCTTTCCGAAGCTTCGAATCAATTAAACCAACTGCTTTGCAAAATGATTCACTGTTTCGAAGCATTTGAAACACAACACGCTTGTGACGCCTGCTGGTCAAAAGTGTGTAAACGCAACAAAAACTCTGAAACGCATAAAAACAGCTTTTAAAAACCCACTGCAAATGTTTTATTAAAAGTATAATCCATCAAATGCAGTAAAAATAAGAAAAAATGTCATTAAATATAAAGTGAGAGTAAAGAGACTATTAACTACTTTTCATCCCTTTAATTCAGTGGCGGCTACTGGTCTGTCAAATAGGGGAAGCTCATTTTCGACCTACATCATAAAATTGTCTATTTATTTATTCACAAGAATGTGCCTTATTGTCATAAGTAAGTCACAATGCAAACAATCGTAAAAAAAAAAGCTTTAGTTTTATTATGCAAAATATGATGTATTTTTTCTTTTAGTCAGATGCTACTATATAGTATAAATATTTTGCAATTTAAATAAGGTTATTATGGAGATTTATTTATTTATTTATTTATAAAGTATTTTAATAGAAATATAAGGTTTCATTATGTTATGTTAAAATTTTTCAAGATTACTATATATATATATATATATATATATATATATATATATATATATATATATATATATATATTAATTTATAGTCATCCTCCATGTTAATATTTAATGTAGTAATCTATATATATATATTGATTACTATAAATATTAAATGGTTTTCATATTAACATGAATGAATGAACGATCTAAAAAAATATTAAACTCTGTAAAAGTGAAACAAGGAATGTGGTGTATAATTGTGTGAAATGTATGATGAAAATCAAGCAATTTCGCCAAGCAAATATAAAGAAATAGGTTGCAGCAGTTTTTATTTCGACTGAACTTGAGAAATCCGCGATGGGACTGAGCGCGAATAGCTTCAGCGATTCCTTATAGTACAAAATCGCTGTCAGTCAAAAGGAGATGCAATCTTTCGACAGACCCTCAATCATCACGCAGAAGCTCGGAGTCCAGGCCAGCCCACTCCTCATTTGCTCCTCATTCACCCCCAGAGACGCTGAGCGTCCGTGGGCGGGAATAATCGCAGCGTTTATCCAATGACCGTCTAGTTTCAAAGCACTGAAAAAAAAAATAATTCAAAGCAGCCGCATTGAAGTCAATGGACGCTGGGCTTCAACGGGGAAATGCACTGTGACGCTACGGGAATGTATGAGAAGAAAATCAAGTCAGCCGACCTGCTATATCTAACTGATTCTGAACGAACTCGTCTTTGAGATGAACGTTTTCTAACGCATTTTTAGTCAATAAAATGTTAATACAATAGTACATAATTTGACCATTAATTTTGTGACATTATAGGGGAAGCTGAGCTTCCCTTGCAGTCTTAAAGAAATCGCCACTGCTTTAATTACACAAATGTCTTCTTAAAAATATCTAAATAAATTGATGAAACTGATTCAAGATCAGGTAAAAATCAAAGATGCTTATTCTTATATTCTTATTCTTAACTACAGCATTATTCACAGTTTTACAGAGACCCTGACATGGCAAACAAAAATTGTCTTCTCTATTTATAGGCTTCACATTCTGAGATGCACCATTCAGAGACATGCAGAGACATGAGACTTTTCAGACTGCAGGGATCCCATATCTGTTATATATATATATATATATATATATATATATATATATGACTCTCAGCAAATTTTATTTTTGACTTGTGACTTGTCGGTGACTGACGTGGCAATTTTCTATTTCTACTGATAACACATTTAGACAGTTTAAGTTGTTTTTGTAAGGTAGAAGTCAAACTGTGAGTATCATGAGCAGGAATGGAAAAAAACACCTTCAACCACATGCTATTCATAGACACATACAGACACCTCATGAACAAACATCAACCACAAATGTCCAGCAGTAGACACATTCTCATGCACAAACTTAACAGACAAAAACATGTCTGTAGAAAACAAAGCAGGGACTACTGTCACTACTTTTGCCTCTACATTTGGTACTTGGAGAATTACACATACAGTTTTGACACTTTAACTGGATAATTCACCCAAAAATGAATTTCACATCTTCATTCCAAATATGAATAGATGAATAGAAATCTTGTGGGCTTCATGTGGTGAAAACTCAACAATAGACTTAATACAGAAGTTTACACAGGATCTGGTACTTAGACTACGTTTGATCATCTTCTCATGGTGATCGGTGCATACAGCACATGGTCCTCCTCTTTAACATTCTGTAAAAATACATCACACAAAACATAATAATACTTTGACTTTGAGGTAGTAATACATTTTTTAATCTTATGGTACTGGTGTGAGTGTAAAATGAACTAGACAGCCCTAATGGTATGGAAAATTTTAAACAGGATGCATTTACCATTTACCATTTTTCAAATGCACAAGTAACAGCAGAAGTGTGACCCTCTTTGAACAGACCTGTGAACCATTTCTTTGTTTGCAAAGTAGCATGTGACGTTCTGACTTCAATGGTTCACATGAAGAACTTCACATGATAATTTCTAGCCTGCAAATTATGTGGTCTGTTATGTGGCATTTTGCTGCAAAGTGTTTTTGACATGTAGCTCCATTTAAACATCTGACAATATTAATCAATTCGATTACAATTAATCTCAAATCTACACTCCATATCCCATAATGACAAAGCACAAACAGGTTTGTAACAACTTTGCAAATTTATTAGAAATAAAAAAACTGAAATGATTCCATTCCATAAGAATTCATACCGTTTTCTGAGACACATGAAATTTTAGATGTTATTACACAGTAAAGGTGTTTCAACTATGTTCTTAAGGGTATGAATACTTATGCCACATACTTATTTCAGTGTTTTATTTTTAACAAATTTGGAAAGTTGTCACAATTCTGTTTTGTGCTTTGCCATTATAGTGTATGGAATGACTGATGTGGAAAAAAAAAAATAAAAGTAATTCAACGCTTTTTAACATATGGGTGCAACAAAACATAAAAAAAAAATTAAGGGGTTTTATACATCTGATATTGCGCTGTTATGTGTGTGTAAGAATGTGATCGATTATATATATATAATCACAAAAACACAAGCACTCTCACATCTAAATGTGACTCACAGCTGAACTGACATGGAGACTAAATACAGATTAAATGATCTTACCGATTGTGCTTTTCTTCTACTGAACGTCGGCTCAGCATAAGTGATTTCTTCTTCACAAGTCTGAACTGTTCAAAAATAAATAGTTGCATTAAACAACTAGACTCAATCCTAACTATATCTGTTTCTTTACATCATATGTGACCCTGGACCACAAAACCAGCCATAAGTATAAATTTTTAAAAATTGAGATTTATGCATCATCTGAAAGCTGAATAAAAAAACTTACCGTTTATTTGAGATACAACTATTTGAAAATCTGGAATCTGAGGGTGTCAAAAAATCAAAATATTGAGAAAATCACCTTTAAACTTGTCCAAATGAAGTTCATAGCAATGCATACTACTAATCAAAAATTGTGTTTTGGTATATTTACGGTAGGAAATTTAGAAAATATCTTCATGGAACTTGATCTTTACTTAATATCCTAATGATTTTTGGCATAAAAGAAAAAGTGATAAATTTGACCCATGTACCAATGTATTTTTGGCTATTACTTCAAATATAACCATACAACAACCATACAACTGGTTTTGTGGCCCAGGGTGTATTATTAATACATTAATAATACATTAATTTTTGTGGTCCATATGTATTATTAACAAGCAGTAACACACAATTTGTATTTTTTAATTAAAAAAAAAAAAAAAAATGTATTTTTAAAAATGTTTTTTATTATTATTATTTATTGTAATTTTGTCTATTAATTGATTAAACAAAATATATTTAGTGCATAGTTTTCAAATTACTTGTTTAAAACCAGTAGTTAACACTTGCCTTTTCTGTCAATTTTTCTACATTTCTTGCAGATGCAGCACATCACGACTGCAGCTACAGTCAACAGAGATCCAGCAGCAGCAGCAAATTAACACTATGTTAAATGAAGGCAGACCCTGTAGATCTGTAATTAACAAAATGAGCCATTAATCTGACTGGTATATGTCAGTCTGATCTACAACAAACATTATTGAACATCAGCACTGTAACTTAATGGTTCAGCTGAATAAACATACCAACATACCTGAACATGACCAACAAAGTTCACAAATGTCCAGATGTTGAGTCTGTTTGCTGATGGGATTGTTGATCACACAGCTGTAGGTGTTTTTATCCTGATATTCCACCTCCAGAGGTAGAGAGAGACTGATGCTGAGATCAGACACACTGATGCTGGACAATAAACTGTTTCCTTTGTACCAGGAGAGAGTCACACCATTCACTTTCACCACTGAACACAACAATGAACAATTTGATGATGATGATGAAAGATTTTGTGAAAAATCTCTGGTAATGTTAGGCATGGGCAGATGAGCTAGAAAACATGAATGAGCAGAAATATAAAAACAAGTTAAGCACAGTCATCAGCATTGGTGGCATAATGGTGATTATCACATACAAAAAAAAAAAAAAAAAAAAATCTATTGAGGCCAATCTGTAAACATTAAAATATTAAACTCTGTGCAAAGTTATGTCTAAGTTTACAACTTAGTTGTTTGACAAGACAACATAAACCCTAAAGCGACTGGGAAAATTTTATCTAAAACAGCTTTTTCATTTAACAGATGAACTAATGTTTTTTTTATCGAATTACATGCTTCACATTTCTGCTTTTAAATCTTTAAAAAATATAATCAAAAGTCACAACCTTGACATTTTTTCTTTCTTTTCTTAAGAGTCAAAATTATTTTTGTGGTAATCAACCTTATGCCACAATTTATCTCCATAATTATTTGAACCCAAAATATTAATTGAATAAAACAAGACTATGTGAACGCTCAACAAATTATGTCTCCACTCACCATAGACAGAAACTGAATGATTACATTTTTTTAATTTTGATGGTGTCATTCCATTAATCTGTACTTCATAGAGTCCCGCGTGTTTAGTTGTGATGTTTGTGATGGTCAGAGATCCAGTTTGTTTGTCCAGCTTCAGTCTGTCTCTGAATCTCCCATCAGTACCATTACCTGTGAAACTTCCATAAACTCTGTTGTATTCAGCTATCATATTTTTTTCAGCTCCAAAACTCCACGTTATGTCGTCATGTGTTTCAGTAACATCAATGTGTAGAGTAACAGAATCTCCCTCCATCACTGACACCGACTCACCAAACACACCTGATGAACAAACAGATTTTACACATATTAAAGCCTCTATTGTATTAGAAAGCCTGAAATCAGTTTGTAACCTTTAACAGCAGCAAAGACACAAAACAAAATTCAAGTCAACATATTAACAGAGTGTGTGAATGTGTCTAATGTGTATGTAATGTGTAATGTTTCATGTTTTAAAATAAATATGTGACATTACATGATAGAGTTGTACAAAACTAAGTTTAATTCTCCTAATTAATTCTAGACCTGAATCCAAAGTTGATCTTACAATGACATCTGTCGATTTGCTAAAGCAACAGCAGCAGGAGCTTTATTTTTCCGAAATGAAAATAAACAAAGCCATAAAAAACACATTTGCAACTTACCAATCAGACAATATAAACAGAACAAAACAAGTGTGTGAAACAACATCTTCAGTTGTTCAGCGACCACCTGCTGAATCCTCCTTCGACAGTGTTTGACCACCTACTAGTTAACACACACTCTGAACACATGTTCATGATTGTGTGGGTGTGTCAAAAACAAAAATAACTATCTTTTTTATTTATTTGTATTTTATTTATTTATTATTATTATTTTTACTTTTTTTTATTTATTTATTTTATTTTATGGTTTCTTTGAAAAGCACTTTTTTTAAAAGTAGGAAAGTAGAAAATTGGATTAGTCATCTTAAATGTAATACTAAATAATTAATGCTATACAGATTTCAAATAGTTTTACAATAATTACAATAATTTTTGTAAATGGTAAAAAAAAAAAAAAAAAAATATTCAACATCTCATCAGCACTCATCTGAAGTGTGACATGAGCAGTTCAACATATGAGTCAAACTGAAACCTGGTTGTGGTCTGATTTCTTTCAAAAATATTGTTTGATCTGCAGAAGAACGTCCATTTGCTTGATGTGTGTTCAGTTTGTAGGTGAAGGGCTTCTTCCTGTCCTGCTTAACATGAACCTCACAGTCTGACTTTCCTCCTACACAGAACAGCTTTGCAGTCAAATAAAATTAATCCTAAAACTATAGTCCTAAAAACTGTCAAATAAGAAATTAATTAAATTCAAAAATGCAATGGTTGGTTACAATGCTGTAACAGATGCATGGGCGTCGGAACCACTGAATATGGGTGGGACATGACCCACCCACTTTTGAAGACCAACAATATCGGACCCACCCGCTTTTACAGTCTCTAATTCGGCGAATGTGTCTGCGCACTTTTTAGAGCGCCATCAGTCAAATCCATTCCACATGACTAATACGCTAATAGATTAAGCTCCATGCTCACGCGTATAAACAGGCAGCATCTGGGGTGGAGGAGTGGACGGAGCGGGCGCGGGTGCATCAGGGGGATTCTTCAAACATATTTCAAAGGAAGCGGGCGCCACGGTCCTGGCCACATCGCTGTCTTTGCTGGTTGTGTTTAGCTGATATTTGCATTTATTCACGTGCGATTTGGTTAATGTTAGCTACTGGTGGACTGGGTCCACCAGTAGCTTTTGGGTGATACAGGATACTACTGTATGATGTGCATCAGAGGGGATAATTAGAAGTTGGTATAAGCAAAGCCAACTGATAAAGAAGTGGGTATATCCTGCACTGCACTGCACTCCATTTTGTGTTTTCACTATTCGCGCAAGTTATCCTGCACTCCCGAAACAAAGTAAAGTAAACAGAGCATCTGAACATATCTGCTGCTCAGATACACCTAACCTACCTGATACTTTATTCAAACTTTTTGTTTATTTCCTTCATTTTTATTTTTATTGAAAACAAATGCTTTTCCGGTGTAAAATGAGATGTGAAAATGCAAAAGAATGATTTCGGCAATAAGCGGACGGGAACTCGAACTCGGGTCGTTTGCGTCAAAACACACGTTTTACGACTTACACCACTGGAAAGGTATATAAGTCGCCTTTTGTAATGTTGTCACATTAGTGTGCAGATGTAATATACATAAACCCTGCCAGCAAGGCAGCCTATTCGGTTAATTAAAAGGCACCAGACTACAGAAAATAGTATATACTCCAGTCATTTTTTTTGGGGGGGAGGACCCACCCACATTTATTTTGCTTCAGACGCCCATGAACAGATGTGATGAATTACACAGAAAGAGAGAACTAAAATGTTTCTGAAAAAGTTTATTTATTTATTTATTTATTTAAAACATGGTTAATTTTCTTAAAGGATGTGTTGCCAGGTTAACAAATCAATCAATCAATCAATCAATCAATCAATCAATCAATCAATCTTCAGTTTACACCTAAAGAGGATACATAGGATGAATATAGAGATGCAGTTTTCACTGTTTAATAACAGAGACAGATTTTTGTTTATGCATGTGAAATTTGAGTAGCAGTAAACACAAATCAAGTAAGTTATATTTTCCTATATTCTATTTTGAGTACTCAATCATGCCAAAGAAAACATTTTTAAACCAGTAAAAAAAAAAAAAAACAACTTTACTTTGTCTAAACTTTTCTGTGTGGGTACATTGCCAAAACAAGTGAATGACATCTTCATCAGAAAAGTGACAAAAACAACTCACTTCAATGTCTGACTTATATTATAATCATAATTATTATTGCTATTTATTTATTTATGTGAAATTTAGAGTAACTTATTAATTAATTAATTATTTAAGGAGAGAACCATGACAACAAACAATACCTCTTTGCACAGATTTCCTTAATCAAGTGTCTCTAAGTGATTCCTGAGCTTTTTGAATCATTCCAATTCACATTTTATGCCAGATGGCGTAGCTGATCTTGGAAAGATAAATACACATATACTGACTGCTGTATAGACACTCTATATTGATGAACTACTGGTCAGTCCAACAGCCTTTCTTTACTCAGTTCAGTTTAGTCAAAGCTCTGAATTTAGCTCCCAGATTGCATTTCCCCCCTTAAACATAATCATACAACAAGATTGATAAATTAAAGAATCTTCATTCTAAAATGTTGTTGAAGAACACAAACTGTGTTTAGTGGGGCAGACTGACTTTGCTCGTGTTTCTGGATTTGGCTGTTCTGTCAACTGACCGACAATTTGCACTTGGCAGTGTGAGCCGTTTAAGGGTTAAGATTTAATAAGGTGCACAACAATTTAGCGATTTGTAGAAAGAAAAACTCAAACAATCAATGTTTATATACACTATGGCCTGGTTTCACAGACAGGGCTTAGACTAAGTCAGGATTAGGCCATAGTTCAATTAGGACATTTAAGTAACTTTTTATAAATGTTTAAACATTATAAATGTTACAAACATTACTGGTGTCCATCTTGAAGGAAAACAAAGGCACTGATATATTTTAAGATCAGTCAGTGCAAGTTTCTTTGAGCTGAAACAGCTTGGATTTACATTTTACTCTGGGACTAGGCTTAAGCCTTGTCTGTGAAACCGGGGGTATATTGCCAAACAGATTCAGATTAGCTCAAGAACAGTTCGCAGAGAGCTTCATGGAATGGGTTTCCATGGGCGAGCAGCTGCATCCAAGCCATACATCACCAAGTGCAATGCAAAGCGTCGGATGCAGTGGTGTAAAGCACACCACCACTGGACTCTAGAGCAGTGGAGACGTGTTCTCTGGAGTGATAAATCACGCTTCTCCATCTGGCAATCTGATGGACGAGTCTGGGTTTGGTGGTTGCCAGGAGAACGGTACTTGTCTGACTGCATTGTGCCAAGTGTAAAGTTTGGTGGAGGGGGATTATGGTGTGGGGTTGTTTTTCAGGAGCTGGGCTTGGCCCCTTAGTTCTAGTGAAAAGAACTCTGAATGCTTCAGCATACCAAGACATTTTGGACAATTCCATGCTCCCAACTTTGTGGGAACAGTTTGGAGCTGGCCCCTTCCTCTTCCAACATGCAAGGTCCATAAAGACATGGATGACAAAGTCTGGTGTGGATGAACTTGACTGGCCTGCACCTCAAACCAATAGAACACCTTTGGGATGAATTAGAGCAGAGACTGAGCCAGGCCTTCTTGTCCTACATCAGTGTGTGACCTCACAAATGTGCTTCTGGAAGAATGGTCAAAAATTCCCATAAACACACTCCTAAACCTTGTGGACAGCCTTCCCAGAAGAGTTGAAGCTGTTATAGCTGCAAAGGGTGGACCAACGTCATACTGAACCCTATGGATTAGGAATGGGATGTCAATTAAGTTGACGAGTCAAGGCAGGTGAGTGAATACTTTTGTGTGTGTGTGTGTGTGTGTGTGTGTGTATATATATATATATATATCATTCAATTTTTATTTTATTTTATTCTTTTTGTTATTATTTTACAGATAGGTAAGTAACTCAACTGCCTTAAAATGTTAAGTTGAAACATCTAAGTTGTCACTTTAATAATTTAGCATTTCAAGTTAAAAATTTTTTTGAGTTGACTGAACTGAAAATTTTAAGGCAGCCAGGTAACAAATAATTTTAAGTTAACTCTTTTTTTTTTTTTTTTTTTTTTTTTTTTTTACAGTGTAGAGGTAATCGGGTAAAATATGAATAAGAGAAAAAAAAAAACATATTTGTGTGCCTTTTGATGTCAAAATCGGAAAGCGAATTATTTGTATAGAATACTGTCATCAAAGACGCCATTTGAAGCTAAATGCAGACTTTTAATAGGACGCATAGACCACTTAAAAACCGTAATTTTCCAGATAGGCTCCACCCATCAAAAACGTCATCCCTGTTTTGGATCGACGGCACCGATAGACCAGTGGTTAGTGTGTCGACACAGTGCAACAGTGCTGCCGGAGACCCGACTTTGCCGATCCTGCCCCCCTCTCTTCACCCAATGCATTACTGTCTGCTCTCAACTGTCTTATCAGATAAATGCAAAAATAATAAAAAAATTAAAAATTAAAAATTAAATAAAAAAATAACAGTGCTTATCGCTGGGTGACAAGCTCTTGTAATATGTGGACAACATTTTGAAAATGACATCTAATCAATATAATCTATAATCTTTTTAAATCTATCTATTTTCTACGTATTCGTGTAATTCTCTAGCCGTAAAGTCTATCTCTCCTGGGTTTTCTGCAACCACGATGTGCACATCTCGAATGTTTAATTGGTATAGCCTTCAAACATGTTGTATTACTGCCATACAGAAGATGGCAGCATGACTCAGTTTGTGTAACTCAAAACATTTTTTTTTTCAGAGGAATTATGTCAAAGACTTGCCTTCTATCAGAATGACTCTTCATTGATGACTTCTGGCTAATCTGACGTCCTGTAATCGCGCAGAGATTGATACTGAGACATCAATGTAACGTTATTATTATTTTGAGACTTTACTTAAAACAGCAAGTGAACGGAGGACAAGAGATAAATAGTGTTTTCATTATACCAAGATATCAGGAAATACTCACAGGGCATGTGCACAAATATGCAAATGAGCATTTAAAGGCAACTGTCAATCAAACAACATTCAAGTACTTCAGGTTTTGTTGCTGGTATTGTTGCTCATGTACCATTTAACATTTTTGTTAGTTAATTGCAAGTTAGTTAGTTGTTAGTTTAGTAGCAAGTCGTTCAGACTGACAGCAGCAATGTTTAGCCAATGTGGGCGTGACGTCTGAGGCTGAGACTACACAAAATAAGACATGTTTTTGTTCATCTGACGAGTGAGTGTTTAAATCAGTGATGTTCTTCTGCTGATTGCTTGCATGTTCTACATTGTGAATATGGACAGATTTCTCTTTATGATCTGTTTAAAAAAAAAAAAAAAAAAAAATCACAGCATTTGAATGTTGTATAGCATTGTTCATTTCAAACTAACATGGGTCAAACTAACAGTGATCGTTGTGTGCAAAAATACACAACATGAAACATTTCCTATGTATTCTATAATAATCGGCCAACACTCTTCAGTTCTGCATTTCAATTTTCCTATTTGAATCTGTGTGCCTTATTTCTCTACTATATTAAATGTTGCACTTGTGTAAAAGTTGTAAAAGCGCTTATCACAGGAGATTACATTTAAAGTATTCTTTAAAAAAAATAAATGTCTGGGGTTTAAATTGCACCTTTCTGGATATTATTGCAAATGTGGTCCATTTATTTATTTATTTATTTATATTTTTTCAGCTTATGGTAAACATTTATGGTAGAATTATTGTTACTTCATGTGGTATCAGGCAGTCACTCAAACTAACTGAAAATGACAAAATAAGATTGTGAAACAATCTTATACACTTTGAAGAAGTTATAACATGCTAAACAGCTTTATCTCACATTTTTACAGCTGTTACGACCTCCAGGGTCTTCTTCTTCCAAATGTGAAGTTGTATTTTGAACACTAGATGGCGCTCTTTGTATTTAATTAACTCCTGCTGTTAAATGTAACTACATTTAGAATGACTATTTCAACATCCACAAATGTTCAGTATAACATGTTAAACCAAAGTCGGGTTTTCTGTTTTTCTTTGTTTTGGAATTTTGTATTCATTTATTTATTTCAGAATCAGAAAGAGCTTTATTGGCAAGTGTGCTTACAAACACAAGGAATTTGTCTTGGTGACAGAAGTCAATTCTCGAGAATGATTTGTAACTTGGGGAAAATTTGTACATAATGATGAGGTGCTCCAGAATAGTTTTGTAAACTATTTCAGAGACATGTTCTAAATGTGACTCATAACAAATACTTACATGCATGCACAATTTTAAGGCAGTTTTATTGCTTTAAAGAGTGGGGCGGGTCCGAGAGCCGTGGGAGAGGCCAGTGGAGTTTGTGACACCTGCACCACTCACGGGTCTCGAGTCCAATGGAGGAGCTCCGGAAGGATGAAAGGTGGAGTAACGACAGTGGAAGATGAGAGAGGACCAGGCCTGGATTTTATTTTGTGTTTTCTGTGCGGCCAGTGGAGTTATATGACACCTGCACCATGAAAGTTATTTTGATTTTTTTTTTTTAAGGGTCTTTTTCTTCAGTACCAAAATGGAATAGTCAATTCCGAGAAGGATGAAAGGTGGGGAAAATTTTTAACGATGAGTGGAAGAATTTTTGTAAACTATTTCAGAGACATTTCACTAAATGTGACATAACAGGCACTGCATGCATGCACAATTTTAAGGCAGTTTTATAAATTTAAAATGGGGCACTGCAGCATTTTTTCATACAATGGGGCACAGACTGGTTTAGATCCATATGGCCTGACAACATCTAATCTGGACCGCAGTTCACTGTTGTTCTCCCTCACCAGGCCTGTTTTAGTTTTCCATGCTTGTTTGTTTTATCTGTAATGACATTAAAATTATTCCACTTGTTTGTTTTGGAGCTCACCTTGTACTTTATATTGTGAAACTCTTTTTAAATAAACTTCCACACAGACTGTTTTAAACTGTGTTACAATTGACCTTTTGGTAACTTCATGACTTCACTGATGACATAACTAGGACACTGCATGCTCGTAGTTTCTTTCACAATTTGATATAAATTATATACAATGCACACTGCAGCATTTTGGAAGAAAAAGATGCACAACCAACTGAGAGAACTGCAGCCTTGAGAGCCTTGTCAAACAAAATCGATTCAATAATTTGGTTGAACTTCACAAGGAATGGACTGAGGCTGGGTTCAAGGCATCAAGAGCCACCACACACAGACATGTCAAGGAATTTGGCTACAGTTGTCGTATTCCTCTTGTTAAGCCACTCCTGAACCACAGACAACATCAGAGGTGTCTCACCTGGGCTAAGAAGAAGAAGAAATGGACTGTTGCCCAGTGGTTTCAAAGTCCTCTTTTCAGATGAGAGCAAGTTTTGTATTTCATTTGGAAACCTAGAGTCTGGAGGAAGGGTGGAGAAGCTCATAGTGTTAAGTTTCCACAGTCTGTGATGATTTGGGGTGCAGTGTCACCTGCTGGTGTTGGTCCACTGTGTTTTTTTGAAAACCAAAGTCACTGCACCCATTTACCAAGAAATTTTAGAGCACCTCATGCTTCCTTCTGCTGACCAGCTTTTTAAAGATGCTGATTTTATTTTCCAGCAGGATTTGGCACCTGCACACTCTGCCAACAGCACCAAAAGTTGGTTAAATGACCATGGTGTTGGTGTGCTTGACTGGCCAGCAAACTCACCAGACCTGAACCCAATAGAGAATCTATGGGGTATTGTCAAGAAGAAAATGAGAAACAAGAGACCAAAAAATGCAGATGAGCTCAAGACCACTGTCAAAGAAACCTGGGCTTCCATACCACCTCAGCAGTGCAACAGACTGATCACCTCCATGCCACACCGAATTGAGGCAGTAATTAAATGAGCATACTCTCCAAATATTTTTTTGATTATTATTGGTCTTATGAAGTATTCTAATTTGTTGAGATAGTGAATTGGTGTTTTTTTGTTAAATGTGAGCCAAAATCATCACAATTAAAAGAACCAAAGACTTAAACTACTTCAGTCTGTCTGTGTGCATTGAATTTATTTAATACACAAGTTTCACAATTTGAGTTAAATAACTAAAATAAATGAACTTTTCCACAACATTCTAATTTATTGAGATGCACCTGTAATTTATAGTAGTCATAAATGTACATATGTAATTAAAACATTAATGTAACGTTAATGAGTGCAGAAATGACTGTGTGTAATCTGACCTGACGTTACAGCAGTTAATGTGATCTGGCTCTTGATTTTATTTTTTTTTTTTTTTTTTTTTTCTTTGCCGGGAGGCAAACATATCAAAAATGCACATGGTAAGAGCATCTATGACTATCTAGCATCTTTGTTTTAAGTTGTTTTTATAAGGTAAAAGTCAAACTGTGAGTGTCATGAGCAGGTATGGAAAAAAAAAAAAAAAAAAAAAAAAACCTTCAACCACACGCTATTTATATACACATTACATTTATTGAGACAAGACAGTACAGAGACGACAGGAAAGCACTAGACTTTTTAAAAATCAACTCGAAGTTTAAGACTTTTTAGGATCTGGTCTTTTAGAATAAGTCTGATCATTCTCTCATGGTGACCAGCACATACAGCACATGGGTCTCCTCTTGAACATTCTGTAAAAAAAAGATTACACAAGTAACAATAGTAATAATAGTAACAATTGTAACAGTACAAATGTGGCATTCATAAAATCTTAATCTACTGCTAAGATAACATGAGGCAGATGAGATCAGATTCTCAGTGGTTTTACTTCAGATTTTACATTGGCATTTTAGTGGTGATGCAACATCGGCAAATTTGTTAACCTCTAAAAAAAAAAAAGGATAAGGGCTACAACAGTCACCTTTGTACCTTATTTATACCTAAAGAATACATATTAGTACACTTATAGCATTAAACAGAAGTTGCAATAGCATTTTCTTTCCAATTGTGATCTATATATGAGTGAAACAGCTTCTCAAGCAAAAAAAAAAAAGAAAAAAAAAAGAATGCCTGCACTTGAAAAAAAAAAACAATTTTGGATGGTTGTGGTTTGCTATTGGTGGATCTCATGTGAGTGACAGATTATTGTCCAGCCCTTGTGCCAGTAAACACCCCATCAGAAATGAAATCTCACTAAAAAATGACAACTTTGATTTCTTGGTGACTTTAAGGTACTGCTGTGATACTACTGCAAGTGTACATTGAACTGGACAGCACTAATGGTGTGCAAAAATATAAACATGATGCAAGCTCAATAGGAGAATTTTTTTTTTTTTTTTTTTTTTTAATGCATGAGTAACAGCACAAGTGTGACCCTCTTTAAACAGACCTGTGGCCATTTCTTTGTTTGCAAAGTAGCATGTGAAAGTCTGAATTCAATGGTTTGCATGACAAATTTCACACAAGAATTTCTAGCCTGCAAGTTTGTGGTCTGTTTTGTAGTATCTTGCTGCAAACTGCTCTTGACATCTGACATCTGTTCTTCAGATAGTTTTTGACATGTTTCTTCCAAAATAAACACATTTCCTGTCAGATAGTTTTACAGAATGTTTCTGGCAAAATAAAAAATGGTAAAATGTTAATTCAATTATGGTAAAACTTTTTCCCAAATTTTTTTTTTCCCATTTTATTTTATTTTATATTTATTTTATTTTAATACTGAATGACAAACTTACGGGTTTTATACATGACACAGAGACTACAGATTAAATGATCCTACCGATTGTGCTTTTCTTTTGTTGAACACTGGCTCCGAATAAGTGATGATTTCTTGACACGTCTGAACTGTTCAAACATAAATAGTTGCATTAAACAACTAGACTCAATCCTAACTATATCTATATTTTTACAACATATGCAATATTAACCAGATTTAAACATAAGCATCAAAAGTAAATAAAATTACTACAATTAAATAACTACAATTATATAGGCTATTAATTGATTACAATATTTAGAGTATTTTTTTCATTCTACTTGTTTAAAACCAGTAGGAAACACTTGCCTTTTCTGTCTTCTGTTTTTCTACATTTCTTGCAGATGCAGCACATCACGACTGCAGCTACAATCAACAGAGATCCAGCAGCAGCAGAAATCAACACTATGTACAATAAAGGTAGACCCTGATCTGTAATGAACAAAACAAGCTATTAGTGTGAGTGAATATGTCTGTCTGATCTACAACAAACACTATCAAACATCAGCATTATAACTAGATCAGCTGAATAAGCCAAAGCTAATATCAACACCAACATACCTGGACACGGCCAACAAAGTTCACAAATATCCAGATGTGTGGTCTGGTTGCTGATGGGATTGTTGATCACACAGCTGTAGGTGTTTTTATCCTGATATTCCACCTCCAGAGGTAGAGAGAGACTGATGCTGAGATCAGACACACTGATGCTGGACAATAAACTGTTTCCTTTGTACCAGGAGAGACTCACATTACTCACATTCACCACTGAACACAACAGTGAACAATTTGATGATGATGATGAAAGATTTTGTGAAATATCTCTGGTAATGTTAGGCATGGGCAGATGAGCTGAAAAACACGAATGAGCAGAAAGAAAAAAGAAAAAAAAAGAAAGAAAAAGAAAAGAGAAAGTTCATTCGTTAGCATTGCTGGCATGATGGTGATTACCACAAACAAGCAAACAAATAAAAAAAAAAAGACTCATTCCTTGATTTCTTTCAAAACTGAAGAAATAGAGGTTATGTGCCTACAATGCAAGTCAATGGGATAAGTTTGTAAAAAAAAAAATTACATTTTAAACTCTGTGTAAAGTTATGTCTAATTTAGTCACTGACAACACAACACCGTAAACCCTAAAACCCCTAATAAATAAATAAATATATATATATATATATATATCATTTTTATCAAATTATAGGTTTAACTTCTCTGCTTTTAAATTCTTACAAAACCTTATTGACTTCCGTTGTAAGTGCCTCACTGTAACCTTTTTTTTTTTTTTTTTATTAGCAAGTCAAAAATTATGTTTACGGTAGTCATACGGATCTCATGCTACAAATTGTCTCCATAATTATTTGAACCTGTAATGTTCCTTTAATAAAACAAGGATATGTGAATGCCTCAACTCACCATAGACAGAAACGTAATAATTGATTTTTTTAGAAATAAATGTTTTTGATGGTGTAATTCCACTAATCTCTGCTTCATAGAGTCCCGCTTGTTGAGTTGTGATGTTTGTGATGGTCAGAGATCCAGTTTGATTGTCCAGCTTCAGTCTGTCTCTGAATCTCCCATCGGTGCCATTAAATGTGAAGCAGATACTAAAAAGTTTGTTGTATTCAGCTATTATAGATTTCTCAGCTTCAAAATTCCACACTATGCTGTCGTCTTCATGTATTTCAGTAACATTCATTTTTAAAGTGACAGAATCTCCTTCCATCACTGACACTGACTCACCAAACACACCTGATGAAAAGATTTTACACAGATTAAGGCCTTTGTTGGTTTAGAAAGCTTGAAATCAGTTTGTAACCTTTAACAGCAGCAAAGACACCAAACAAAATGAAAGTCAACATAAGAACAAACAGATGTGTGTGTGTGTGTGTGTGTTTTGTGTGTTTTAAATAAATGTGACATTGAATGATAAGTTCATTAGAGAAGTGTAAAACTAAGTTTAATTCTGCTAGATGCATTCGGTATCTATGTATTTATATTTAACTCAACAGTCTCACTGAAAATAGACCTGAATCCAAAGTAGATCTCACAAGGATACTTTTGAATCTGCAAAAGCAACAGCAGGAACTTTATTTCTCCAAAATGAAAACAAAGGAAGCTGTAAATTGCATTTGTAACTTACCAATCAGGCAACATAAAGAGAACAAAACAAGTGTGTGAAACATTTTCTTCACTTGTGCAGCGAAATCCTCAGCTGTTCAGTGACGACCTGCTGAATCCTCCACCGACAGAGTTTGACTACGCTACTAGTTAACACACACTGAACACATGTTATGATTGTGTGTGTGTGACCAAATGTCCCTGTACGGATAGTGATACCAGCAAATTTTGACCTTGTGGGGACAATGTTTAAGTTCCTTAAAAAACATTTATCATATAGAGACTTTTATTTTTAAAACATGGAAACACAATGTTTTATTTTATTGAAATTTTCAAAAAATCTTTATCAAATACTTTTTAAAATATTTTTTTAAATGATACATTTATTTATTTTATTGAAATTTTGGAAATTTAAGTTTATTTTTATATATTTATTTATTTTATCATTATTTTATTTGTATTTTTTAATTTTGATGGTGTCATATATGAAAAATGCAAAATTTGGACTAGTCATTCCAAATGTAATGCTAAATCTTACAGAATTTAAAATGGTTTTATAATAATTACATTTTTGTAAATGGTAAAGAATATTCAGCATCTATCATTGGCGCTCGTCTTAAGTGTGACAAAAGCAGCTCAACATCTGAGTCAAACTGAAACCTGTTGTGGTCTGATTTTCTCCAGAAATCTGGTTTGATCTGTTGAGTAGACAAGTAACTCATGCAAGAGATCGTCCATTTGTTTGATGTGTGTTCAGTTTGTAAGTGAAGGGCTTCTTCCTGTCCTGCTTAACATGAACCTCACAGTCTGACTTTCCTCCTACACAGAACAGCTTTACAGTCAAATAAAATTAATTCTAATTCTACTACTAAAAAAAACAAACAAATAAAAAAAATGCTTCTGTTTGTCAGTGTATCATTAATTGACTTTAGAATTTTTCATTAGAATTCTTTCATTAAAAGTTTATATATATATATATATATATATATATATATATATAATATATAAATAGTTGGTTACAATGCTGTAACAGAAAGAGAAAATTAAGTTTCTAAACATTTAATTTTCTAAAGAGGGAAAGGTGTAATTATAAGAAGTTTGTTTTACTAAGTGAAAATAGCATCTATTCAAGACCATAGAGTTTAGTAAGGGTGCTAGGAATAAAACCTTTATAAATGATCTGGATCGTGATCTATAACGTGAGATGGGCGCCGCCATGTTTGTTAGCGCTGCTGTTCAGAGAGTCCTGTCAGCCGGATTTACAGCGCGTAAATTCACCAGTTTCTCCCGAAATACTTGCAAGTAAGTAGCTGGTGAAGTGGGAAAGGAATGGAGTGAATTATATCGTTACTTACATTATGTGTATCTGATATAAATCAAACACGTCGGCAAATTATACTTGAATGGATTGTTATTGCTGCTTCCATAGACATCCGTGTGTATTTTACAAACTCTAAATGTATTATTTTACTAGTACTTATGTGTATTTAAATTCCTGAAACCTAAAATAAACGTTAAGTCGTTGAAAACACTGCTCAATTGTGATTATATGACAAGCGCAGCAAGCGTCTCTCTCTGGCTCAGCGCCAGACAACGCGCGAAAACACAGTTTGAATTTGGCAGTTGCATGACGTCACCGAACGTTCTAAATCCCATATGTGGGACCATACTCCCAGGGGCACAGAAAATAGAATCCCATATGTGGGACCGTACCGCTCAAAGGGTTAATAATCATTTTATAATCATTAGTCATTCACATAATTCATATTTAATTATTTATTTGATTATTTAAGTATTTATCATTTATTCATTTATTCATATTGTTCATTTATATTATTCATTTATATGTTTTTATATTTTATATTTCTTATTATTTTCCTTGCTTATGTATTTTCATTATTGTACAGTTCCATGATTGTGGGGTTTCATGAATTGTTGGGTCTAAGAAATAGATAACGGGGATGTTTATGGAAATTCAAGGTTTATGGGATGTTGAATCCGTTTGATATATCATTGTTCTTTGAGCTGTACTTCCCAGACGAAGTTTGAACATTGAGACATACGCAACTAAAACTGTTCAATAAATTCTGTTATACTTTTTTACCATCATCACTTCGTCTCCTGCTTCTGCTCTTTTCTGGCTTGCATCGACCAACTTCATAACTGACAGAAACCTGCTTGTTAGTGGGGTTGGGGTAACTACAGCTTGCTGACTAGTTGTTCTGTTACCGAAAGACTGATATATTTCTGACGGGATCTGGTGTCCGGGGCTGGATCCTGATTGTCTGGCGTGTGGACCTGATCTAACACTACCAATATCCAGCGACTACAAAATTGTCCCTAGCAATAAATTTGGCCAAACAATTAAATATGTATTTGTAACCACTGTGGTTGTAATTTTGGCCACAGCAGAAATAGCTCATACCATTGATATTACCTGATAAATTAAATACGCTAAAAATTCACACAAAAAGACGTAAATTTAATAAATGAGCGGAGCAAGAGCATATAAGGTAGCTAAAGTGTTTAAAACATATGTGCACAGTTTAGTTAAATTATAAAGTTTGCCCTTTTTAGATTTATGTTTCTAACTTGTGTCTCGACTACTACTGTCACACCCCTGTGGACTGTTTTCTTTTTTTTTTTTCCTGTGTATGCCCTTATTTGGTCTTTCCTGTTCAGTTTCTAATTATTACGTCATTGTTTAATCATTCTCACCTGTCCTCTTCTGATTAGCCTGGTTATTTAAGTTTAGTTCAGTTCCCCGTTTGTTTGTTCGGTTCTTGAAGTAATTCTAAAGTCATTAATGTAAGTCACGCCAGGTCTTAAAGTCTTTTTTGTTGTGTTTGCGTGTGGATTCCTTGCTGTACCTGTTCGTTCCTGTTCCTAGTGTGGCTTTAAATAAACTTTAAACTTTAAATAAACTGTATGTTCCTTATCTCCTCGTCCCTACTCCTCATTCCCGCACATGATGATCGTGACAACTACTCCCATTTGCGCTTTTTACATAGTCCATTTAAAGTCTATATAGTCAAATACATTCAGATACAGACTAATTCAAACTCGTGACTTCAATTATTCAGTTCAAAAGATTCACTAGCAAACACCAGATCAAAAGAAACATACATTTTTCGAATTTCAACATTGCTTATAATGATTTTAAAAATGTAGTGAAGAGTGAAGCAGAGTTTTTAGAAATGCTGAATCAGTTAAAACCATGAGTCACAAAATAATTAAGTTGTGTTGAAGCACTCCAACCTGATTACATTTGAGAATCATTTGTTTCAGGGACTGCGAAACTTTCCCATCGGTTCTTCTTCAATCTCAGGCATAAGGGGCGGACGAGACACAGGTGCACATATGTCTATGCAGGATAAAGGTTAAAGAAATCTAATGCTATTCTTAAATTATGTCTGTCTGTATTATTGACACAGACGCAGAGTTGTGTTCAGTTTCATTTTATTTTTTTCCTCTTTCAGATCAGACTGAGTCAAGCACCAGTCACAATCAGTCCTCATGCACACAAACCAGTGTGAGTGGGGTGACAAGGTATTGCATTAGATGATATCCTCTATCTCCTAGTTAATCAAACCAAAATGTTAACTCATTAAAACACATTTAAAATACTAAAGCAGTATACTCACCAACAAAGTGACTCCAAAAACAAACCATGATTGAGTGGTCGAAGAAAAAAGAATTAAACAGCGTAAATGGGACTTGTGATACTGAAGGCACTTGTGCCCCATCTGGCAGAGTGAGAAGAGTCGTTCAACAGGCTAAATTGACGCAAAGACTCAGTACATCAGAGTCTACTACTGATATGCAAGTACTGGACAAGGATCAGCAGGAGGATACTCAACCTCAACCTGATCTGTCTAGTGCAACACCAGAGACAGCCACATCAAGCAAAGCTACGAAAAGTAAACAAACCTGGACTGTCGATCAGTATAGGGATCTGATGTGATCCTTCTAATATGCAATTGAGACAGGCATAAATGCACCTGAGACAAGATGGACCTACACAATGTCACTCCGACGGAACCCAGATATACACCCAGAGATGAACCTGAACAAGGTGAATACATAGAGAAGAAACAAAGCAAAGAAGTGGCTAGCAGATACTGAATTAGCAAAAATCAAAGCTAATGTCAACAGATACATCCAACAGCAAAAGCCAGAGAAAAGCTAGGACCAAGATGAAGATGGTTGGATGAAGAACCAAGCAGGAGTCCCCTGGAGGAATAACTTGCTGGAGAACAACCACAGCAACCGCAGAGGCCTGCTGAGAGCATCCTTGAGGATCAACATGAGCCGATTGGAGTTGACCACTCAGGAGCTGTTCCCAACTCAGGTGATGTAATAGTCCAAGAGATGGAAACCGGGATACGAGTTAAGCTGCTTGAGTTAGAGTGTGTTCCCATCAAGGACAGGAGGAGACTCAAGCATGTGAGACTGGATCAGAACATTGAGCTGATGAACCAGGCCCTGGTCAGCATTGCAAAGGAAAATCCTTTGAACATCACTGAGCTCAACACACTTGAGTATGCAGCAGCTGCCGTCATTGCAAGTGAGATAAGGGATACTCCCAATGTCATGGCAATTTTCTATTTCTACGGATAACGCATTTAGACAGTTTAAGTTGTTTTTGTAAGGTAGAAGTCAAACTGTGAGTATCATGAGCAGGAATGGAAAAAACACCTTCAACCACACGCTATTCATAGACACACACACGCACATTCATACAGACACCTCATGAACAAACATCGACCACAAACGTCCATCAGTAGACACATTCTCATGCACAAACTCAACCTAACAGATAAAAACATGTCTGTAGAAAACAAAGCAGGGACTACTTTTGCATCTACATTTAGTACTTGGACAATTAAACACAGTTTTGAGACTTTAAAGGCATAATTCACCCAAAAATGAATTTCACATCCCCACTGTAAAATCATTCCAAATCCATAAAACGCGTGTTCATGCACAGAACAAGTGGGGTGTGTTTAATATTCTCTCATAATTTTTGTACATTCACTGAAAGTCCACACATCAAACCTCTTCAAGTTTCAAAAAGTTCATAAAGACTTTTTTATTCCCATATAAATATTGATTGACATACATACATACATCAAATATAAACCTGCATGCTTGATGTGCAAGAAGTACTGACAATCATTTCTGCACATCAAGCAAGTCTTTATTTATTTTTTGAAGCTTCAAAATGGATGGACACAAAAAAAGGTAAATAGAACATTAAAAATAACCTCATTTGTTTTATGAAGATGAATGAAAATCTTGTGGGTTGCATGTGGTGAAAACTCAACAAAAGACTTAATACAGAAGTTTAGGCAGGATCTGGTACTTTGACTACGTTTGATCATCTTCTCATGGTGATCGGCGCATACAGCACATGGTCCTCCTCTTTAACATTCTGTAAAAATACATCACACAAAACATAATAATACTTTGACTTTGAGGTAGTAATAAGTTGTCTACTCTTATGGTACTGGTGTGAGTGTAAAATGAACTAGACAGCCCTAATGGTATGGAAAATTTTAAACATGATGCATTTACTATGTACCGTTTTTCAAATGCATACTGTAAGTAACAGCAGAAGTGTGACCCTCTTTGAACAGACCTGTGAACCATTTCTTTGTTTGCAAAGTAGCATGTGATGTTCTGACTTCAATGGTTCACATGAAGAACTTCACATGTTAATTTCTAGCCTGCAAATTATGTGGTCTGTTGTGGCATTTTATGTGCAAAGTGTTCTTGACATGTCATTGTTCAGTTTAAACATCTGACAATATTAACCAATTTCGATTACAATTAATCTAAAATCTACACTCCATATTCCATAATGACAAAGCACAAACAGGTTTGTAACAATTTTTCAAATTTATTAGAAATAAAAAACTGAAATGATTCCATTCCATAAGAATTCATACCGTTTTCTGAGACACATGAAATTTTAGATGTTATTACACAGTAAAGGTGTTTCAACTATGTTCTTAAGGGTATGAATACTTATGCCACATACTTATTTCAGTGTTTTATTTTTAACAAATTTGGAAAGTTGTCACAATTCTGTTTTGTGCTTTGACATTATAGTGTATGGAGGACTGATGTGGAAAAAAAAAAGTAATTTAGAGCTTTTTAACATATGGGTGCAACAAAACATAAAAATAATGAAGGGGTTTTATACATATCTGATATTGCACTGTTATGTGTGTGTAATAATATGATTATTATAAAGACAAAAACACAAGTGCTCACACATCTAAATGTGACTTAGCTGAACTGACATGGAGACTAAATACAGATTAAATGATCTTACCGATTGTGCTTTTCTTCTGCTGAACGTCGGCTCGGCATAAGTGATTTCTTCTTCATGAGTCTGAACTGTTCAAAATTAAATAGTTGCATTAAACAACTACAGTAGTCAACATTTGAAGTGGATCAAAAAAGTTAATAAAAGTTGTCCTAAAACAAGAATGGGTATTGTTTTGGTTTTAGAACAACTTTGATGAAAGCTTTTGATCCACTTCAAATGTTGACTACTATAGACTCAATCCTAACTATATCCATTTCTTTACAATGTATTATTAACAAGCAGTAACACACAATTTTTTTTTTTTTAAAAATGCACTTTTTAAAATTTTTATTGTAATTTTATCTATTAATTGATAAAAAAATATTTATATTTAGAGCATAGTTTTCATATTACTTGTTTAAAACCAGTAGTTAACACTTGCCTTTTTTGTCAGTTTTTCTACATTTCTTGCAGATGCAGCACATCACGACTGCAGCTACAATCAACAGAGATCCAGCAGCAGCAGAAATTAACACTATGTTCAAGTTAAATGAAGGCAGACCCTGTAGATCTGTAATTAACAAAATGAGGCATTAATTTGATGGAATATGTCAGTTTGATCTACAACAAACTTTATCGAACATCAGCACTGTAACTTAATGGTTCAGCTGAGCAAACATTCCAACATACCTGAACATGGCCAACAAAGTTCACAAATGTCCAGATGTGTGGTCTGGTTGCTGATGGGATTGTTGATCACACAGCTGTAGGTGTTTTTATCCTGATATTCCACCTCCAGAGGTAGAGAGAGACTGATGCTGAGATCAGACACACTGATGCTGGACAATAAACTGTTTTCTTTGTACCAGGAGAGACTCACATCACTCACATTCACCACTGAACACAACAATGAACAATTTGATGATGACGATGAAGAAGAGAATTTGTGAAAAATCTCTGGTAATGTTAGGCATGGGCAGTCGAGCTAGAAAACATGAATGAGCAGAAATATAAAAAGAAATTAAGCTCAATCATCAGCATTGATGGCATTATGGTGATTATCATCATTAAAATATTAAACTCTGTGCAAAGTCATGTCTAAGTTTACAACTTAATCGCTTGACAAGACAAAATAAACTCTAAAGCAACTGGGAAAATTATATCTAAAACAGCTTTGCTGCTCAAATAATAGACTAGTTTTAACAGATGAATTAATGTTTTTATCAAATTATATGCTTCACATTTCTGCTTTTAAATCTTTTAAAAAATCATCAAAAGTCACAACCTTGACATTTTTTTCTTTCTTTTCTTAACAAGTCAAAGTTATTGTTGTGGTAATCAACCTTATGTCACAAATTATCTCCATAATTATTTGAACCGAAAATATTTATTTAATAAAGCAAGACTATGTGAACGCTCAACAAATTATGTCTCCACTCACCATAGACAGAAACTGAATGATTGAATTTTTTTAAACTGAATGTTTTTGATGGTGTCAATCCACTAATCTCTACTTCATAGTGTCCCACGTGTTTAGTTGTGATGTTTGTGATGGTCAGAGATCCAGTTTGTTTGTCCAGCTTCAGTCTGTCTCTGAATCTCCCATCAGGACCATTACCTGTGAAACTTCCATAAACTCTGTTGTATTCAGCTATCATATCTTTTTCAGCTCCAAAACTCCACGTTATGTCGTCACGTGTTTCAGTAACATCAATGTGTAGAGTAACAGAATCTCCCTCCATCACTGACACAGACTCACCAAACACACCTGATAAACAAACACGTTTTACACAGATTAAAGCCTCTATTGTTTTAGAAAGCCTGAAATCAGTTTGTAACCTTTAACAGCAGCAAAGACACAAAACAAAATTCAAGTCAACATATTAACAGAGTGTGTGAATGTGTATGAATGTTTCATGTTTTAAAATAAATATGTGACATTACATGATAGAGTTGTGCAAAGCTAAGTTTAATTCTCCTAATTAATTCTAGACCTGAATCCAAAGTTGATCTTACAATGATATCTGTCGATTTGCTAAAGCAACAGCAGCAGGAGTTTTATTTTTCCGAAATGAAAATAAACAAAGCCATAAAAAACACATTTGCAACTTACCAATCAGACAATATAAACAGAACAAAACAAATGTGTGAAACAACATCTTCAGTTGTTCAGCGACCACCTGCTGAATCCTCCTTCAACAGTGTTTGACCACCTACTAGTTAACACACACTCTGAACACATGTTCATGATTGTGTGGGTGTGTCAAAAACAAAAATAAATATCTTTTTTTTTTTTTTTTTTATTATTTTTGTATTTTATTTGTATTTTTATTTATTATTATTATTATTATTATTATTATTATTATTTTAATTTATTTATTTTATCTTTTATGGTTTCTGAAAAGTACTTTTTTTTAAGTAGGAAAGTAGAAAATTGGATTAGTCATCCTAAATGTAATTCCTAATTAAAAATACAGATTTGCTATACAGATTTCAAATAGTTTTACAATCATTACAATAATTTTTGTAAATGGTAAAAAAAATCTATCTATCTATCTATCTATCTATCTATCTATCTATATATATATATATATATATATATATATATATATACATTCACCATCTGTCATCGGCACTCATCTGAAGTGTGACATGAGCAGTTCAACATTTGAGTCAAACTGAAACCTGCTGTGGGCTGATTTCTTTCAAAAATATTGTTTGATCTGTTGGGTAGATGCTTCTGCAGATGAACGTCCATTTGCTTGATGTGTGTTCAGTTTGTAGGTGAAGTGCTTCTTCCTGTCCTGCTCAACATGAACCTCACAGTCTGACTTTCCTCCTACACAGAACAGCTTTGCAGTCAAATAAAATTAATCCTAAAACTATAGTCCTAAAAACTGTCAAATAAGAAATTAATTAAATTAAAAAATGTAATGGTTGGTTACAATGCTGTAACAGATGTGATGAATTACACAGCAAGAGAGAAATAAAATGTTTCTGAAATAGTTTGTTTATTTATTTATTTAAAACATGGTTAATTTTCTTAAATGATGTGTTACCAGGTTAACAAATCAATCAATCAATTAATCAATCAATCTGTGAGAAAAGCCCTAACCACGCCCCCGTGTGGCACGTCGCGTACGCAGCTCAGTTAGCAAAGCAGCAGGTTATATATCAGGCTGGCTGGACTGTTTAATCAACTTTGCATATGTTTTTTCCAGTGCGTAAATGATTACGGGTGAGTTTCTCATATATATTCTGCCTTTATTATTATTATTATTACTCCGAATTGCCAATATTTGCTCGTGAATGTAACGCAATTTAAACCGCGTCACAA
Source organism: Labeo rohita (assembly GCF_022985175.1). Taxonomy (NCBI): domain Eukaryota; kingdom Metazoa; phylum Chordata; class Actinopteri; order Cypriniformes; family Cyprinidae; genus Labeo; species Labeo rohita. The sequence continues at coordinate 56,158,642 of NC_066890.1, forward strand.
ACGAAAGTGGAACAGAAAGTGAAACTATTAATTTTTGTTGGACTTTGAGCTTGAAATAAATGTATTTCTATTCAAATACGAAGGTTTATGTTCACATACTAGTTACGTATCACCCGGTTTGTTCAATATTTTTTGAAAATGTCGCATTTGATTACTTTGCATGCTCCTCACTTGTAATAATTAAGCATATACACTGATCGTGTAATCTGCTTTTCATTGTTTGCTTAATTATTTAAAATCAGCACACAGTTAAATCATTTATGTTAATATATATTATTTAATAACTGAATACTGTGTTTACTGATACTTCTGTTTATTATAGACCACACGTTTGTGAAGTAACATATACACACATCCTGTTAAACTGAGATTCGCTCTCCTGTTTCTCTTACCGGAAAAACACACACCTCCATCTTGGGTGCACTACACTTGAACCCACTGAGCGTCACATACGTTCGTATACAATCAATCAATCAATCAATCAATCTTAAGTTTACACCTTAAAAGGATACATAGGATGAATATAGAGATGCAGTTTACACTGTTTAATAACAGAGACAGATTTTTGTTTATGCATGTGAAATTTGGGTAGCAGGAAACACAAATCAACTAAGTTATATTTTCCTATATTCAGTCATGCCAAAGAAAACATTTTTAAACCAGTAAAAAAAAAAAAAAAAAAAAAAAAAATCTTTGTCTAAACTTTTCTGTGTGGGTACATTGCCAAAACAAGTGAATGACATCTTCATCAGAAAAGTGACAAAAACAACTCACTTCAATGTCTGACTTGTATTATAATTATTATTACTATTAATTTTATTTTATTTATTTATTTATTTTTGTGAAATTTAGAGTAACTCATTAATCGGCCGTTTGACCTCTTCATATTTAAGCAGAGAACCATGACAACAAACAATACCTCTTTGGTAACAGATTTCCTTAATCAAGTGTCTCTAAGTGATTCCTGAACTTTTTGAATCATTCCGATTCACATTTTATGCCAGATGTGGTAGCTAATCTTGGAAAGATAAATTGTTAGTACACTAGGTGGCGCTCTATTATAGTACATATACTGACTGCTGTATAGACACTCTATATTTATGAGCAACTGGTCAGTCCAAAAGCCTTTCTTTATTCAGTTCAGTTTAGTCAAAGCTCATAATTTAGCTCTCAGATTGCATTTCCCCCCTTAAACATAATCATACAACAAGATTAATAAATGAAAGAATCTTCATTCTAAAATGATGTTGAAGAAGAATGCAAACTGTGTTTAGTGGGGCAGACTGACTTTGCTTGTGTTTCTGGATTTGGCTGTTCTGTCAGCTGAACTGACAATTTGCACTTGGCAGTGTGAGCCGTTTAAGGGTTAAGATGTAATAATGTGCACAACAATTTACCAATTTGTGAAATAAAGCTCATTAATTTGCCCTCAGTGCTCTTGTTTATACTCATCCATGGCAAGACATTCATTTGTTAAATCTCTCTTCTGATAAGTTTGCTCTAATCGCTTTACAATCGACAGAAATACATTTAAAGTTTTCTTATTTATGTGGTATTAATCAGGAAGGGAAATGTGTTGGTGTTTTTGTTGTATATATATATTTTAAGGAACACATCAGTGAGCAATAAAGAAAAAAAAATATATGGTTAAAAACAGATTTACTGTTTTTTAATCAGATGAAAAAATACCTACAATTTAATCATGTGAGATTTAAAATAATTTAATGTGAAAAAAAAAAAAAAAAAAAAAAAAAAAAACTGGATATTCGTCTACGGATTATCTATGGATGTTCCCTTTGCAGTTTTACTACGCAGTTCACTATTTGCTTTTGTTTTCATTGTGGGCTGTTTCGTAAAACAAGTTTACCAAAAAAAGTCTTATTTCAGTTAGTCTGACTTATTGTCAGTTGATTTGGTTCCATAAAGCAAATTTACCAGTCACTCTGTCAACTTATGCTGGGAAATTAACCTGGTCCTGGGCAGGCTAACTAAGTGTCATGCGTCGTGTGTGGGAAGGAGGAGCTGGGACGAGGATATAATGAAAACGTGCTTTAATAGCATAATCCAAACAGGAACAGGAACAAACTGGAACAGCAGGGAAAACACAATCCAACACGACACAAACTAACATATGGAAACATTAGCGACAACATAAGAATGGACACTGAACAAGGAACTGAATCAAACTTATATATGAGTGATGATGAGACAAGGACAGGTGTGAGCAATTAACCAATGATGTAATAACAAGCAACGGAACAGGAAAGACCAAATAAAGGCACAAGAGGGCAAAACAAACAAAACAGTCCACAGGGGTGTGACATTACTCCCCCCTCCCGTAAGGCGCGTCTCGCGCCGTAACATATACACCAGGGAGGGGGGGTGGGCGCCCTGGAGGCTCGTGCAGGGCAGACACCGGACCGGAAGAAGGAACGCCTCTAGGGCAGATTAGGGAGCTCAGGGAGCCATGGCGGAGCATACAGTCTAAGCGGCCATGGCGGATCAGGGAGCTCGGGGAGCAATGGCTGAGCTTAACTTCAGAAGGCCTTTATTAACCCACCGGAGCCATGTTGAGTATGTTTATGATGGATGGATGCACTTTTTTGAGCTTCAAACTCATCGCAGCTATTCACTGCCAATATAAAGCCTGGAAGAGCCAGGAAGTTTATTGATGTAACTCCGATTGTGTTTGTCTGAAAGAAGAAAGACATATAGACAATAGATTGAGGGTGAGAAAAATCATAAGCTCATTTTAATTTTTGGGTGAATTTTTTTAAACAATGGCACTTACATTGTTACAATTTTTCTCTCTTGCAGTAGCCTATTTAGATGGCATAAGCTAGCTACACTGCCTCAAGTCAGATGCTGATTGATCTGCTCAAATTGAACACAATTTTATGTTCTCCGCAGATGGTGCACACATGCTCCTCCAATTAATTATTCATTAACAATTTAAATAAGTTTGTTAAGAAATCTGAGGGGGCACAAACTCTTTCTGAGGTCAAAAAACAAACAAAAACAGACCAGCCCACTGTGTATTCTCCCGACACTCTAGATCAGCAGTAAATCAAAGCTGATATCAACACCAACATACCTGGACACAGTTAACAAAGTTCACAACCACAAGTGTCCAGATGTCTGGTCTTGTTGCCGATGGGATTGTTGAGCACACAGCTGTAGGTGTTTTTGTCCTGATATAGGTTGTTTGCAATCACGCGATTCTTATGATGCGCGGAATGCCCCTGAAGGGCAGGAAGTGATTTCTCTCTGTAGGAATCAATAGCAGAATCTCAAAATGCCTATGTTTTGAGTTGTTTATGGAAATGGTTCAAACCGAGAAATTTAATTTCATATCGTGTATGAAAATTGGCTGTTCATAAGGAGGAAAAGGCAAGAAATTGAAAAATGTGAAAAATGCTGGGATGCTGGTTAGGGTTCAAAGTGGCTTGTAAACCTGCTGGTCCTCCAGCAACATGACCAGCTTGTGTGTGCGAATGGTTAATAAAAGATATACTACTAAGATATAAAGAAATGTATAAATAGATACTGGGTGAGACGGTGAGAAATGTGTGCTAATGGCACATGTAGACACGATGTAAATAAGATATTATGTTTGCAGGTGATTACAATGGGACCTTGTGAGACTGCGATAAACTTAAGTGAGTGACAGCTTTTTAGTGACTATATGAAAGCGCTGTTTGCTCACTTGCTAGGCTATAATCAATTCAGAATTTGAAAAAAAAAAAAAAAAAAAGTTTTGCTTTACATGCTGCTAACAGGTTTAATAGCCAAAAACCCTGTACAGCAGTAGTTTCAGGAGTGACATATATACTGCATCCTTCATATAAATGTGGGAATCGCTTTTGAAATAGTTTGTTTGCAATCAGGCTTAGTTGCTTATAGTTTATTTCCACCACCTCGATGACAGGCAATTATTTCAGTTTAGTTGAAAAATCACTCTTCTTCATAAATAAGGATCACATCCAACATATGTTGTGATTTTCTGTTTATACCTTTCTCTTGTACAGTACAGACTTTCCTCCATCTCATCCGTTCTGTTTTTTACAGTCACTCCTGAAACTTCGCTGCATGTGTCCTATTGGTCCTGTTTGCAGCACGTAAAGTGAAACTTTTATTCAAATTCCGAACTGATTATAGAAAGCGAGCAAATAGCACTTCCATATAGTCACTAAAAACTGTCACTGACTTCAATTTATTGCAATCTCACAATGTTCTGTTATAATCAATGACGCTCTCGAAACTACAAATATAATATCTTACATTGTGTCTGTGTGTGGCATTTAGCATTGAGTGAATTCTCACTGCCTCATTCTGTATCTATTTGTATATTGGTTTATTAATATGATTAACCTATTATTAAAAATCACTTCCTGCCCTCCAGCCATTTGGCACCACAGCAATGACATTATGTGCAAACAACCTATTCCACCTCAGAGGTAGAGGTGATGCTGAGATCAGACACACTGATGCTGGACAATAAATTTCATTTGTACAGGAGAGAGTCACATCACTTTCACCCTTAGAACACAAAATTTTCAATTCTGCTGTGATGAAGATGATGAAAGATTTGAGCATGACATGACAATGTAAAACATAGACATTTTGAGTTTCTGCTAGTGATTCCTATGGCCCAAATTATATCCATTATTATTTGCCCCTGTAGCTACATTTCTTTAACAAAGCAATGAATATGTGCAAACAACCTATTCCACCTCCACTCACCATAGACTGATGCTGAGATCAGACACACTGATGCTGGACAATAAACTTTTTTTTTTGTGGCAGTGAGATTCACATCACTCTGTTCACCATCAAACACACCAATGAACAATTCTGCTGTGATGAAGATGATGAAAGAGTTTGTGAAAAATCTCTGGTAATGTTAGGCATGGGCAGATGAGCTGAAAAGCATTAATGAGCAGAAATATAGAAATATGTTAAGTCAGCAGCACTGGTGGCATAATGGTGATTACCACAAACTAAAGAGTATGTCATCCCTTGTTTTCCTTTAAAACTGAAGAAATCAAGGTTACGGTAAGGTGCCTACAATGGAAGTCAGTGGGGTCAATCGGCAAAACATTACATTTTAAACTTTGTGTAAAGTTATGACTAATTTTACAACACACAACACCATAAACCCCTAAAAACGGGGTAAAAAATATATAATTCACACAGCTCAATTAATACACTAGTTTTAACAGAAAAAAATATATATGTTTTTAAAAGAATTGTAAGCGAACTTTCAAAAACTTTTAGATCCGCTTTGACTTCCTTTGTAAGTGCCTCGCAGATTCTTTTTTTTTTTTTTTCAGTATTATTTTTGTAACACTCAACAATCCGTGACTTGTGCCTTACAATGGTTTTTGATTAATTACCCTACACCTGTTATTCATGTGCCTTGTTATTTATACAGTTTTCAACATCAATGGGCAATCCTGTTCTGATGTTTTTTACATGTAGTAGTCTAAAATCATTTGTCTGAGTTTAGTTCTCCATTTGTCCTGAGATTTACCTGCCTGCCTGTGACACTGACCCTGAAGAAGACCATTACCAGATTATGACAGAGGCTGCAGGTAGCACTGTGGTGTTTTCAAAGTGATTGATTGCAAGCAACATTGTAAATTGAGTTTCATTTTCTTGTCTTCACCACCTGGGGCTGGACTGCTGTAAAATGTTGAGATCAAACTGAAAAAAAAAAAAATAATAATTAAATGAATGGTTCTAATTTCACTGTTGTGTCAATTCCGGAAGATGCAAAGTCTTGTGGTCAAAAACGTGCATGTCTGAGGCCATGCATGTCTGCAGCCAGACCCATGGCTCTGAAAACTGCCTGCTTGTAAATGGCTTAACGTTGAGTTTGCTCCACCATGGCCTCATCAACTGTCTGCTTGCCATGTTCCCGGACTGTTGTCAGTGTCCCGAACTGTTTTTTTTTTTTTTTCTCAGATCCATCATGGTTAATGAACATCTGTTTAAACAAAGATTCACGAGCATCTCTGAGCTACCACTGCGGTAGCTGAAAGGATCTCCACTCTGTGTCTGAAGATGCTGAAGGTGAAAATTTGAAAATGATTCCTGGTTCCTGTTTCTCTTCCTGAAACACTGTTACTATGGTTTTGATTCAAAAGCCCTGGACCTGTTATTAATTTCCTCTCATTTGTCCCAGTATTTATACCCCATTCTGTTCAGTCTTTCTTTGTCCATTCTCAGTCAACATTTAACTTTTTTTTTCCCGTTTTTTGTTTTTTCCATTATTAACCCATTCACGTATGACACACCAATGTGACATTCTTGCATTTGTGGTTTGACACAATGCGTTGCCATGGGCATAATGGTTTTTGCATTCTAAAATACCGGTTTTCTAAAAAACTCACCCTGGGGGCTCAGCTAGAATAAAGACTTGCAAGACCCTGCAATTTCATAAAACCCTGTTTGTTATGCTTTTAAATTAGTTTTAATCGTTTAACCACCACAGCGTCTTGTCTCCATTGGCAACACGAATGATTTGTGTGGAACTGTGGATTGAAAGTGACATTGCAGGTAGCTGAGCTTGTAAGAGGCCAGTAAGATATTATTAACTACTTTGCATCATTTTAACTTACATTTTATGTTTGACTATGTGATATGTATATATATTGATGAAACTAATTCAAGATCAGGTAAAACCAAAGAAGCTGTTATGTATAGGTTTCTGTATAAGTACAGGTACTGCTGATTGGGCTGAGGCTGGAAAAAAAGCACACTTTGAAGTAAAAGTATTTGATGGATGTATATTATGTGTCAGGAGCATTCACTCAGTATCATTGATGCCTGTAGAAAACAAAGCAGGGATCACTTTTACTACTTTTGCAGCTACATGTGGTACTTGGAGAATTACACACAAGGTTTTGAGACTTTAAAGGGATAATTCACCCAAAAATGAATTTCTGCCATCACATCCTCACTGTAAAATCATTCCAAATCCATAAAACATGTGTTCATCCCCAGAACACACATAAAGGTGTGTTTAATATTCTCTCATCATTTGTTGTACATTCACTGAAAGTCCACACATCCAACCTCTTCAAGTTTCAAAAAGTTCATGAAGACTTTGAGTTTTTATTTACATATAAACATTGATTGACACACATACACAGAGCTCATCAAACAAGTAATGTGGAAGATACAAATTACAGAAAAAAAAATATAAATATTTGCCATACTGTATGTGTAGGAAAGTCTTCCCCTTTAGTTTCACGTTTATGTTTATCCACTAGAGGGCGCATATATTCTTGACATACTGAAAACTATACACCTTCCCTCTAAGACATTGCGCTTTATACACTACATGGGCTGGGTCACTGTGAGCATCCGAACGTTAAAGCCATTGGGAAGCTAACATGCTAGTTTCAGAGACATGTGCAATAGTTTGTTATTATCACGTATAAATCTTGATCTGTTAGCCAATTTAAGATAATTTGAGATGCAGCACTATTATAATTGTGAATTTGTCAGCGAATTTCTGACCATTGATGGTTATTTATCTGTTATTCAGGATGTTTAATATCTGTAACATGTTAATAAAAATACAGTAATAATGTTTGTATCTAATTTCCACAATTTTCTTTTATTTCAGACCACACACACACACACACACACACACACACACTAAAGACATTAATACATTTTGCCTGAATACATTTATGCTCACCAACGTGACTTGTTTAAATCCAACTCATTAAAGCTTTCTTAGGTGTAACTCTGAGCCCTTTACTCTTTTACTGGAGTCACCAGTTTTCAAGGGTCTACCAGAACAATCCAGAGGTTCACCTCTAGAGTATGCACTTCAAGTGTACATTATTCTTCTGATATAGAAATGTGATATATGGCCATATATGAACATATATATAAAACCATAGTCAATATGTGTGAACATACAGTGCCCTCCACTAATACTGGCACCCTAGGTAAATATGAGCAAAGACGGCTATGAAAATAATTCTGCTTTGTTTATCTTTATGATCTTACATTCAAAACATTCACAAAATGCTTACCTTTCATTGAAGTAAAACAATTAAAAGTGGGGGGAAACTTACATTATCAAATAATTGTTTTTCTCATATGCATGTTGGGCACAATTGTTGGCACCCTTAGTAATTATAATGAGTAAAATATCTCTGAAGTATATTCCCATTCGTATTTGCATTTATTTAGCACACTAGAATGACTAGGAGTATGATATTGTCCAGCAATAACTTCCTGTTTCACAGGATTATAAATGTGAGAAGCATAAAGGCCAAATTTCCTTAATCATCCATCACAAGAAATAAAACCAAATAATATAGTTTTGATGTGCAGAACAAGATTGTTGAGCTTCACAGAATAGAAAGTGGCTGTAAGAAAAGAGCTAAAGCATTGAAAATCCCAATTTCTATCATTAGGACAATAATTAAGAATTCCAATCAACTAAAGATGTTACAAATCTGCCTGGAAAAGGATGTGTGTCTATATCGTCCTAATGCATAGTGAGGAGGAGAGTATAAGTGTCCAAAGATTATCCAAGGATCACAGTAGGAGAATTGCAGAGATAAGTTGAGTCTTGGGGTCAAAAGACAAAAAAAAAAAAAAAAAAAAAAAAAAACAGCCCCTACATCACCACATGTTGTTCAGGAGGGTTTTAAGAAAAATCCTCCTTGCTCATCCAAAAACAAACTCCAGGATATTCAGTTGTCTGACACAACTTGAATTTCAAACAAGAATGGCTTCTGTGGTCAGATGAAACTAAAAAAAGAGCTTTCTGCCAGCAAACACTCAAGATAGGTTTGGTACAAAAAAAGTACCCCATGCCCACGGTTAAATATACTGCTGGATCTTTAATGTTGTGGGCTTATTTTCCTGCCAGTGGTCCTGGACATCTTGTTCAGATACATGGCATCATGGATTCTAGCAAATACCAACAGATAAAAAATGTAAACCTGACTGCATCTGTTAGAAGTTCTATAATGAGCTGTGGTTGGATCTTCCATCAGGACAGTGATCCAAATCAAACATCAAAATCAACACAAAAATGTGTCACTGAGCATAAAATGAAGCAGTTGCCTAACCTGAACCCTATAGAAAATGCGTGAGGTGAACTCAAGTGAAGAAACACCAGCATGGGAAACTGAAGGATCTGAAGAGTTTCTTTATGAAGGAATGGTCTCTGATCTCTTGTCAGGTGTTCTCCAAACTCTTCTGGCATTAAAGGAGAAAAGTCAGAGCTGTCATCCTGAATAAAGGACGTTGCAATAATTGGTGCCAGTAATTGTGGTCAACATGAACTACAGAAAAACATTTTTACAAAATTTTTTTAATGAAATATTCAAAAGATAAACAATGCAGATTAATTCTCACAGCCACCTTTGCTCATATTTACCAAAGGTGCCAATATTAGTGGAGGGCACTGTATATGTACATATTTGTAATAACACTGTTTGAATGAGCCATATATGATAAAGAACATGTACAAACATGTGGATGACTTTTTTTTTTTTTTGTTACGAAACTATTTGATCATATAGATAGTCATAAAAGCAGTTAAGAAAAAAAGCCTGCATTTTTATTGTCATACAATACACAGCTCACTGTTATTTTAATTTTTTTTTTTAAAGCAGAAGAACGGATCACTTCACTTTGCATTTATTTGGGCAAATGGGTGAAAATGAAGCTCATTAATTTGCTCTCAGTGCTCTTGTTTATACTCATCCATGGTAAGACAATCGACATAAATACATTTATGTTTCCTATTTTTGCGGTTTCATTTAGAAAGGGAAATGTGTTTCTGTTGTTTGTTATAGTTTTAGACAATGGGTTATAAACACAAACAAGCTGCGTTTAAAAAAAAAAAAAAAAAAAAAAACCAGCGGTGTAAGGATTCCTGTGGTTTTAAAGAACACATCAATGAGCGATAAAGAAACAAATATATATGGTTAAAAACAGATTCACTGTTTTTTTAAACAGATAAACAAATTTAAATACCTTGAATATAATGTGTGAATCATGCATATAACGTCTGTGAGTAATTGAAAACATTTTATTTACATAAGAGATTCAAACAATAAAACCAGAAAAAAAAAAAAAATGGTGATATTCATCTATGGAATGCTAAGAGCTCGAATCACTGCATCTTGTAATCTGAACATTTAACAACAACGCTCCAAACAAAGCAATTCTTTAGAATGAAATATGTGATTGAGGGGCATGTTTAGGACAATTCGAGTTACTACAAATTCACTTCACCTTTATTTATATACCGCCTTTAACAATACAGGATTGTGACAAAGGGGCTGTGCAGTATAAAATAGGAAATAGTGCATCAATAATGCAAAAGGGCAACAGTAAACACTCAATTTTCAGGTAAAGGCAGTTCATCAGTGGATTCAATGATGTCATCATCTAGCTCAGTTCAGTTCAAATAGAATACAAATGAAGAGTTCAGATGCAAAACCAGCTAAATCCATCTGACGTCTTTTTTAAAAAATGCATTTTGTCAGGCTCAGATGTATAGGTTTCTATGTAAGTACTGGTACTTCTGATTGGGCTGAGGCTGCTATTTTAGCGAGTTTGAAGAAAAAGTATTTGATAGATGAATAATATGTGTCAAGAGCATTCACTCAGTATCATTATCTCATTTTTGACCCGAGATGGCTTTAGCTGGTTTTGCATCTGAACTCTTCAAATAGACTTTCTATCATTAGTCATTCAGCCCTGTTCCCTTTGCAGTTTTACTACATAGTTCACTATTTGCTTTTGTTTTCACTGTGGGCTGTTTCATAAAAGAAGTTTACCAAAAAAGTCTTATTTCAGTTAGTCTGACTTATTGTCAGTTGATTTGGTTCCATAAGGCAAATTTACCAGTCACTCTGTCAACTTGTGCTGGGAAATTAACCTGGTCCTGGGCAGGCCAACTAAGTCAGGCTAAGTTGAGCTAACACTAACTATAGGAACACATTGATATTATTTACCACTGACTCTCTCACATACAATTACTTGACTTCATTATCAGTCCAAAACTAAAAGTATACAGGAAATGCAACTTAAATAATAAATCAAATAAATAAAAATATAGACTACAACGGATGTATTTAATGTATTGTTCCCAAGATTTAATGTCATTGTTCTATGATATATGAAAACATTTTAACATGTTTCCCATTTATCAGTCAATCACTAGTATTATTGTCTCTGTCATTACAGTTCCAGGTCTGTCTTCATTTAGTATGGGAGAAATGCTGTTTGGCCCTTTTGCTCTTCTTTTTGCTATTTATGTCATGATTGGTGTGACTGTTTTGCTGGTGACTGGAGGTATAGCTACTTGTGTGATTTACTTCTGCCATCTCGCACGTGCACAAGGACAGAATGGCAAGTATTACAGCTGATTTAATAAAAAAATATGAGATTTAATTTGCAATTTTGCAAAAAGATGCAGTATAGAAGACTGTGAATATGTATTTTTCTTCTATGCGACCATATTACTGTGTTTAATTGTGTTTGCTATTATTGTTCAAACAGGCATCAGGATGCAGCAAAATGAACAGATATGACCACTAAATATGTCTGCAAACACGCTCATCTGTAAGTTAGCAAAATTATGGTGTATAGCTGTGTTTGTAGTTCTTCATAAATGTAATTTAAGCATTTTAGATGGAAAGACGAGGTGGATTTTCAATTCAGTTTTATGAAACATCTAAATTCTTACTGAAAAGGTTGTGATTGTTTTATTTCCATGCATAGTGGTTGCAGAAAAACATTGGTAACAAGTACACTGTAAAAAAAACAAAAAACAATTTGTTGAGTCAGCTTAAAATAATTTGTTACTCTGCTGCCTTAAAATTTTAAGTTCAGTCAACTCAAATAAGTTTAGTCAACTTGAAATGTTAAGTTGTACTAAGTAACAACTTAGATATTTGTGTTTGTTAAACTTAACAGATGGGTAAGTAACCCAGCTACCTTAAAATGTTAAGTTGAGTCAACTCAAATATCTAAGTTGTCACATAGTATAATTTAACATTTTAAGTTGAAGAAACTTTTTTTGAGTTTACTGAACTTAAACTTTTAAGGCAGCCTATTTTAAGTTAACTCAGGTTTTTTTTTTTTTTTTTTTTTTTTACAGTGTATAGGTAATCGGGTAAAATCCATGGAATAAGAGAAAAAAAAAACATTTGTGTAAGCAAATTATTTGTATAGAATACTGTCATCAAAGAAGCCATTTGAAGCTAAATGCTTATTTTAATATAAGACGTATAGACCACTTGAAAACTGTAATTTTCTGCTACCAGAGAGGCTCCACCCAAAAAAAAAACGTCATCCCTGTTTTGGATTGATGGCACCGATAGACCAGTGGTTAGTGTGCTGACACATAGTGTAACAGTGCTGCTGGAGACCTGAGTTTGAATCCTGTCTTGAGGTCTGTTGCTGATCCTGCATTTATTAGTAAATAAATGTGGTCAATCAGACTGTCTTCACTCAGTGCTATATATATATATATATATATATATATATATATATATATAAAACAGAGCTTATCGCTGGGTGACAAGCTTTTGTAATATGCAGATAACATTTTGAAAATTACATCTTATCAATATAATCTATAATCTTTTTAAATCTATCTATTTTGTACCGTATCCGTGTAATTCTCTAGCCTTAAAGTCTATCTCTCCTGGGTTTTCTGCAGCCACCCTGGTGAAAAAAAACAGCATATGCTGGTAGGTATGTTTTGATGTTGGAATGCTGGTTAGGTAGGTTTTGATGCTGGTTTATGCTGGTCCTTTGCTGGTTCATGCTGGTCCTTGACCAGCAACATGACCAGCAAAAACCAGCAAAGGACCATCTTAAACCAGCATAAACCAGCAAAGGACCATCTTAAACCAGCATCAAAACCTACCTAACCAGCATTCCAACATCAAAACATACCTACCAGCGTATGCTGTTTTTTTTCACCAGGGCATGATGCGTGCATCTCGAATGTTTACAAACATATAATTAGTATAGCATTTAAACATGTTGTGTTACTGCCATACAGAAGATGGCAGCATGACTCAGTTTGTGTAACTCAAAACATGTTTTCTTTCAGAATTATGTCAAAGACTAGCCTTCTATCAGAATGACTCTTCATTGATGACTTCTGCTAATCTGACGTCCTGTAATCGTGCAGGAACGTTATTATTATTTTAAGACTTTTATTAAACGGCAAGTGAAAAGGAGGACAAGAAATTAATAGTGTTTTCATGATACCAAGATATCAATAGTTGAGTACAAATATGCAAATGAACATTTGAAGGCAACTGTCAATCAAACAACATTCAAGTACTTCAGGTTTTGTTACTGGTTGCTTATTTTGTTAGTTAGCTGGTTGACAGCAGTGAACAATATTTGGCTGTATGTGTATGAAGAGGAGGGTATATATGAATCAGGATGTGGTTTGTATGATGTTCATTAACCCTTTCACGCGTACGATCACACCCGTGTTATTGGAACATTCAGCGCATCACGTGATCAACTGCTGAATTCAAATCTGCTTTGACTGGCCCTAAACCAGATAAGACGCGCTAAGCGTTTGTCATGTTATCGCAACTATTCAGTGTTTTCAACCATATAATGCGTATTTTAGGCTCCAGACATTTAAATACACATACGTCCTTGTAAAATGATGCATTTATAGTTTGCAAAATACACGCTGATGTCTATAGGCAAATGTTCCTTATGATCCTTACATATGTTATCTGACGACATGTTTTATTGATATCATATACACATTGTGTAGGTAACTATAAAGTTTACTCTGCTCTTCTCCAAGCTCACTAGAGACTTACTTTAATGTTTTTCGGGAGGAGAGGATGAATTTGCGTTTTGTAAATCCCACAGCTTGGATTCAGCGCGAACTAACATGGCGGCGCCCATCACTCGGCATAGATCAACTAACACGCTCGTTATAAAAGTGTTTAAACCTCCAAATACATTCACTTGCACATATTTCAGAATCGGAATATCAGATATTTCATAATACAGTGAGCACGTTTGTGAATGTTAATAATAAAAAAAGGAAAAACGATATAAAAGTGACAAATGCGTCATACAGCGCTGTTGTGGCTGTGTTGTGTCACGTGACAAACACGAAGCGTCGCCATGGAAACAATAAGGCGATACATTCTAAATAATGGTCGCCTAAAAAACTCACCCTGGGAGCTCAGCTAGAATATTTTAAACTCACGTGTGAACGGGTTAAGTTATCCAAGATTTAGTCTCACATAACCAGACCTCTGAGGCTAAGCCTACACAAGATATGATTTTGTTCGCCTGAAGAGTGAATGTATAAATCAATGATGTTCTTCTGCTGTTTGCTTGCATGTGCTACATTATGAATTTGGACAGATATGAATTTGAATATTGGACAGATTATGAATTTGCTCTACTTACTTATACTACTTATATATATTCTGTAATTCTGTACTAATCGGCCAACACTAACCAGTTCTGCATTTCAGTTTGCCTATTTTAATCTGTGTGCCTTGTTTCTCTACTAAGTACTATAATAACTTTTGTAAAAGTTCTAAACGCGCTTGTCACAGGAGATTACATTTGAAATACTATTTAAAAAAAAAAATAAATAAATAATAAATGTCTGGGGTTTAAATTGCAACTTTCTGGGTATTATTACAAATGTCCAGTTTTTTTTTTTTTTTTTTTTTTTTTTTTTTTTTTTTGTTTTGTTTTTGTTTTGTTTTGTTTTGTTTTTGTTTTGTTTGTGAAACAATCTTATACACTTTGAAGAAGTTATAACACTCTTAACAGCTTTATCCCACAATTTTACAGCTGTTATGACCTCCAGTGGTTAGCTGTAACAGAAAAGGTGAGAGGTATCAACACCACAGAGATGGCAAATAAACAAAAGCAATACAATACATAATATCATATTTATTATTAAAAATATACAATATATGTTGTTAATATTGGTTAAATGAGAGGGGGAAATCCTGAACATATCCAGTTAAAAAAACAACTGGTACTGCAGGAACTGTGCTGGAAGAAAATAATAATAATAATAATAATAATAATAATAATAATAATAATATAACAGCAATTTATATATATATATATATATATATATATTACCTTAGACTTAGATAAAGTTTGATCAATATGTATGTATAGTTTTAATGTTTTTAAAAGAAGTCTCTTATGCTTATTAAGCTGTACAGTTTTTGTTTAAAAAAACAGTAATATTGTAAAATTAAAAGTAAAAAAAAAAAAAAAAAACAATAACAATTTTATAAAAATAACATTGAAACCTTTTCAATTCAGTGGTCACTTTTTTTAAAAAAGAAATTAATACTTTTATTCATAAGGATGTGCTAAATCAATGCTGAAAATTCAGCTATGACTCACAGAAACAGATATATTTCAATATTTTTACATTTTTAATGTGTTAAAAATAGAAAAGCATCATTTTACTTTTTAATATGCAATAATAATAATAATGTTTTACAATAATATAGTTCTTTTTGTATTTGTGATTAAATAAATGCAGACTTGATGATCATAAGCAACTTCTTTCAAAAACATTAAAAATTGAAATGTGCCCAAACTTTTGACCCCACATTTTAACATCCACAGCTGTTCAATATAACAGATGTTTCACCAATGACAGATTTCTTGATTTTCTTTGTTTTGGAATTTTGTATCATTCATTCACTCATTCATTCATTCATGTACCATTTCAGAATCAGAAAGAGCTTTATTGGCAAGTGTGCTTACAAACACAAGGAATTTGTCTTGGTGACAGAAGCTTGCAGTGCACAGACAGGATCACAAGTGACAAGACACAGATAGGTAATATGGTTTTAATAAAATATTTAAATATGATGTGCTATATGTATCAAGACAAGTAATTATAATGGGAAATACACATAATTACAAGAATTAATGTGAAAAACTGCTAAATATTATATAAAATGATTTATCTGTTAGCTTGCTGGGGCTTTGAGTTCATGTTTCCCTTACTCTTCTGTTGTTGTCTCTCTCTGTGTTTTTTTTTTTCTTAGACTACAAAGTGTGCCGAGTTTACAACAGCAAATTTGTTGTTATTTATATTAGATCTGATTGGGTAAAATATAGAGTTGAGCCGGATACTCGGCTGAAACGAGTATCCGGCACGGATAAAGCACTTTTGCCGAGTACGAGTATCATACGAGTAATACGAGTCAATATCTGTGCTCGGATTGAATAAAAAATCTCATTGGGTAGTTTACTGTGTCTGCGTTCTGTGATAGGCTAGTCACAGGGCCCCTCCCCTACACACATACTAGAGATGCGCGGATGAGCTTAAACGTCACCGGAATCCGCAGCTCCAAATATATGATCCGCCCGCCACCCACCCGCACCTGTATTTTTCTCTGATTTAGATAACCGCACCCGACCCGCACCCGATCGTCATTTACAATTATTCTAATTCTTAGTTTTGCATGATGATATGATGAATGTGATGAACACTTATAAGCTTAATCACTCGTGCTTTTAAGCCAAATCCACGCTAAAAAAGAATAACGTTAACTGATATCTGGACGTGACGTATTGTTTTCGGTATAATGTACTGATTCAAATTAGTAATCAATAATAATTTTTATTTTAATACTCGGCGTGCCTCTCTTGACATGCTCTCGCGTATGAACAGGCAGCAAATGTGGTGCTGGCGCGGACGGAGCGGGCGCGGGCGCGGGCGCATCAGGCGCATCAGGTGCAATGATAAAACATATTTCAAAGGAAGCCGGCGCTAGGGTCCTTACCGTCTTTGCTGGGTGTTTTGAGCGAATATTTGCATTTATTCACATACGATTTAGTTACAAATGGTGGCCTGTCATGATTTTGGCTAATGCAGGACACTACTGAATGATGCGCATCAGAGGGGATTTAGAAGTGGGTGCGCAGAGCCGACTGATAAAGAAATGGGTATACGCGGGTTATACACACCACTGCATATTAACCTACTCGAGTATTTAAAACATATGTTAGAAAATACAGTTAATATTTGCGTCATTATTGATTTATCTCATCCACCCGCGAACCACCCGCAAATAATCAGAATGCAATTTTTTATTACCCGACCCACCCGACCCGCGGATTATCCGCAGCGCCCGCGGATATAACCGCCATCCGCGCATCACTAACACATACAGATTTATTGTGTTGCTGTGTCCCGCTCTGCTCACACACACACAGAACACTGAGAAGAGAAGAGAACAGCGCGCTCTCTCTCTGTTCTCTCCCTCAGTCACTCAGGTTTGCGGGTTTTTTTCCGTTAACGTTTAGGGTTTCTTCAGCATCACTTTTGTTTTTTACTTTGGTTTGTTTGTAGTACTTACTTTTTAACCAGTAGAGTTTTGGTAAACGTGGGGTTTGTTCAGACGTGGTGCTTGGTAAAAGCGACTCGCGTCTCTGCCTGTCGGAGAATTTATTTTTCTTTTTTAAACCGTCAGCTGGCTCTGACCAGTTTTTTTACTTCACGCACTGAGTGTCTGACACTTTCTTTCTGTATTTCATAAATAAATAAATAAATAAAAAAACCACATTGCTCAAGGTTAAAAAAAGAAAATTATGTTGAAATGAAAACTCTTGTTCATTACATTTTACTTCATAATTGCAACCGCATGTGTTGTATTCATTGTTGCAAAACTTATTCTGTATATAGTTCGTTTGTTATCATGATCAAAACCACTGATCTGAAGCTCAATGCTGATGCTGTCATGTAAATAGTTTTCTAATCAGCAATAAATATAACAATTTCTGATCAACCCATATCAATTGCATGCTTAAAATAACATACCGGTTAAAGCCCCGCCCATTTCAATACAACATGACCCACTTCCAGGTTAAATCCCACCCACTTCCGGGTTAGGCCCCGCCCACTCCGAGTACAGATACAGATACAGATAATTCATATGGTTAACAGATACAGATACAGATACAGATAATGCTGTACTCGCTCATCCCTAGTAAAATATTTGATCAGGCATTTCTAACATGTCATCCAATTCTAGGGAAGTGGATATTTTGTTGTTAGCACTTCTTGTACACATACAACATACTAGTCACCTTTATTTTTTATATACATACTATCATATTACTACACTGTGTGCAGAATTATTAGGCATGTTGATATTCTGGTCATATTTTTTTTTCCAAACACATTTTACCAATTCCAAACCACATCAGTCTTAGTAACTACTGTTAATTTTGTATTTAATCATTTATATGTGATGTATAATTGTCCGTGAAGGCTGGAAGTGAAAAACTCCTTATATTCAGGTGTGCAGAATTATTAGGCATGTTTTCGTTTACAGCTAAAATGAGCCAAAAAAGAGATTTAACCCAGACTGAAAAGTCCAAATTATTAAATGCCCATGAGAAGAATGCAATACTAATGCATTACAAGAATTTGCAAAGTTAAGGCTTGACCATTGGACAGTGAAATGCTTGTTGAGTCTGCATGGTCAGAAAAAACAGGTGGAGAAGAAAAGATGCATGTTAACTGCAAAAGAATTAGGAATTAAGGTGAAGAATTAGGTGTGACACCATCAGGAACCGTTTCCAGTTCTCCAGCGCCACCATTTTCCAGAACTGCAACCTACCTGGAGTCTTCAGAAGTACAATGTGTCAGGTTCTCAGAGACTTTGCTTGGTAAAAAATCCTAAAAAATGCCCCTGACTTAATAAGAATAACAAGCTGACGTCTTGTGAAATACATGAAGACAGTTTTTTTATATGCTTTAGAGACAGATAAGTTGAGAGTGACTCTTGAAGGACAAGCATCACATCCTCTTGTACCTCTGATTCAAGAATTTATCTTCTAAAATCTGGCAGTAAGTTTTGGGAGTTCATTTTAGTCCATCTCTGCAAGTCAGACTTTTCAGGATAAGAGACTAAACATGAACTCCCAAAACTTACTGCCAGATTTTGGGAGATAAATTCTTGAATCAGAGGCACAAGAGGATGTGATGCTTGTCCTTCAAGAGTCACTCTCAACTTATCTGTCTCTAAAGCATATAAAAAAACTGTCTTCATGTATTTCACAACACGTCAGCTTGTTATTCTTATTAAGTAAGGGGCATTTTTTAGGATTTTTACCAAGCAAAGTCTCTGAGAACCTGACACATTGCACTTCTGAAGACTCCAGGTAGGTTGCAGTTCTGGAAAATGGTGGCGCTGGAGACTAAACAGTTCCTGATGGTGTCACACCTAATTCTTCACCTTAATTCCTAATTCTTTTGCAGTTAACATGCATCTTTTCTTCTCCACCTGTTTTTTCTGACCATGCAGACTCAACAAGCATTTCTCTGTCCAATGGTCAAGCCTTAACTTTGCAAATTCTTGTAATGCATTAGTATTGCATTCTTCTCATGGGCATTTAATAATTTGGACTTTTCAGTCTGGGTTAAATCTCTTTTTTGGCTCATTTTAGCTGTAAACGAAAACATGCCTAATAATTCTGCACACCTGAATATAAGGAGTTTTTCACTTCCAGCCTTCACGGACAATTATATATCACATATAAATGATTAAACACAAAATTAACAGTAGTTATTAAGACTGATGTGGTTTGGAATTGGTAAAATGTGTTTGGAAAAAAAATATGACCAGAATATCAACATGCCTAATAATTCTGCACACAGTGTAATTCAGTGAATCATCCACTGACTAATGTGGATTGCAATGCATCTACTTATTAATGCAACGACCAGAGAGCGGGCACGCAGATACTGGCTGATGCTGCGAAGGGGGCGGGAAAACACGGAGCAGATTAGCGGAATCAGTGGATCTTTAGCGGATCGGTAACAAAACATTTTGATCTGGGGTGGGTTGATGAGAGGGACACCTCAGCCGATTATTAAAATGTTTTTCTTCTAACTTACCAATCAGATTCCACCAGCACAAAAACACCAGTGTCTGACCTAATAGAACTATCCGTCAACTACCATCAAAAGTGTTTGACCCTCCGAGTTCACACACTGCATTTGCATATGATACAATGTTATAGTTCAAATGGCTGGTATTAAGACGTTAGCTGTACTTAAAGGGTGAAAATATTCTATACATTTATCATTTAACATACTTTCAGGTAGTTGCCTGACTTTGTACAATAGCAAAAAAAAAAAAAAAAAAAAATGGAAGGATAGTCTGTGAATTATAATTAATGTATAAACTACATTTCACAGTTGTTTATATTTATTCAGTTCTCAGTTTTAGTGAATGGAAAAACCAAAATACAAACTCTGTACGATCTTACATTGCCAGTTTTACTGAAATTCTTCTTCTGAGTCAAAGGCTGTTGTAGCCTGATTTTTAAAGGTATGGTTTGACCTCCAATGAGGGCTCCTGAGAAGCATGAGTTAATGAGACCCAGACCCTACATAATTAAGGATGTGTTAACACTTGTCATGTCTCAACAGCAGAGACATGCCAAAAAAACAAACTTTATTTTCTTGAAACATGAATATCTTCAGGGGCACACAAGGCTAAAACAACAAACAAAACTTATTTTCGCATCTATCATACTTCAAGTGAAAATAATGAAACCAAAATACAGGTTAACTAATACATGTCTAATCTCCTAAATTCCTTAATCTGGCAAAGTGTATTTACAAGAACAATCATGGCAGCCATCATGGTGAATCACATTCTCAAGTTTGATCAGAATGAACTTTGTCCTCATACTGTGACGAACTGGGACTTCTCCACGGCCCTCAGGGCCCTTTGTGGCCCTCCTCTGAGCTGCTCCAGTCAGCCAATTTATGGCCCCTGTCACTTAACACTAGAACCGCCAGAGGTCGCTGTATACCTAAAACCGCCATGCGGGTAAATTTTACCCACGCGCAAACAAGTGTTATTGCTAAAGAAGATTTTATTTCACTGTATTATGCCACTGTCCTGATAAAGAAGTGTCTAGTATCATAAAAAAAAATTATTGTCTAGTCATCAACTTATATTTTTGCCCTGTTGTTTTATGTTTATAGATTTTTATGCAGGAGGTCCTAATTTACTCTGCCTTGTCTAGGCCCTAAGAGTTTACATAGAGTGCTCTATTTTTGGCAATCGGAGCAGCTCTTCGAATGCTTCAGAGGCCACTCTAAAGGGCAGAGACTATCCTGCTGGATAGTAGATGCTATAGTCCTGGCTTATGCCTCAGTGGATTTATAGTGTTTGTTGGAGTGAGGGCCCACTCCACCAGGGGAAGGGCATCCTCTTGGGTGATAAAATGTCTTAGTGTGTGTTCACACTCGTAGTTTGGTTCATTTGGTTTATTTGATCCGGACCAAAAATGATACATTTGGTCCTGGTCCATTTAGCATTCACACTGGCATTTTTGACAGTGAACCTAAAGATACCCATAGGTACCCAAAGGCATAATGATACGTTCACAACCTAATTGGTCGAGTTAAATGACGTATATTTTGTGACAGAACTCACCGAACACAAAAGGAAAAGGTGCGTTTGACTTAAAGCGGTGCTACGGGTATATGACATCAAAGTGCCCATTTACTGATCGGTTTGCTCATTGTCACTTTAAGTCAAATACGTGCAATGCTGTCTGCTGGACTAAGTGCGCTCATTGTTGTGTGTGAATATGATTTCATTTTCACCACCTGCAAACTCACAAAGAGCTCATAAAAGGCACTTTACCTCCTCATTGCTCCACGTTTGCACTCTGCTCATTTTGTTTTGGATACGCCACTTGTTCCCTTCATGAAATCATGTCATATAGTGTCACATCTTGTCATTACTTCCTGTTTTTGGTTCATTTAGAAGTATTTTGTACTTGTTGCATTCATATCTAATTCAAACCACACCAGAGTACATCTGGAAGTGGACTGAGACCTTGTTAATTATGTAGACCCTGGCCACAGGGCCTGGTTCTCATTATTAACTCATGCTTCTCAGGAGCCCTCATTGGAGAAGCTTGGTGGCAGGGCTCGCAGAGCAGCTTCATATGCCATGACATTATTGCATTCAGTATGTTTCCCATAGCATTTTAGCCAACCTTGGTACCCTGAGATAACCATCATTAGTACACCGCCATGCTATCAGTCAAAAGATTCTGATGAAATGGCATTCAGAACAAACTTATATTAGCAGTTGGCTCCGCCAATTACATAAGTTTCCCCATAGTGTTTTATGCAAAGCTTATTCAGGAAACAGGTTACAGAACATTTGTTCAACTAGCTTCATGCACAGGTGCCCATGTATATGTATAGTTGAGAAAAGGATTTAGAAGTAGCACAGGCATGTGAAGTACATCATGGATCAAGAAAATGAAATACTTTTCTGTGCTAATGAATTTTGATTTATGATAATTCTTTAGAACTGTACAATGGAAATACTGTGTATTAGTGTTCACAGTATATTGAGGTGCAAACAGTAAAAACATTTAATAACAATTAGTTAACAAATGTAAACAGGTTAAACATGCTTAAACTACCCTTTTGATCTGCTCCCGACTACATGCTCACTGACCGCCTGTTGCACATTAAACACAAAACTTCAATCAGCAAGCTTCAATCAGACTAACTGACTGCAACACATCTTGCAGCAGTCATGAGTGGTCTTACCATTTTCCTGTTTTTGGTTCTGTCTTCCTCCTGTGTCTGGACTACATTAACAATAATACAGGTGAGTTATAAACAAAAGAGCTTGCATTCCTATGAATTCTGATTCAAATGCATTATTATAAAGACAGTTAGTTTGAAAATTGTGTACAACAAAAGAGATCAGGTAAGTAAATAACCACACATATTAGTGCTGCCGTACATGAACATCTGACAGTTTTGCTGATCTTGAAATGTTGAGTTTGGTTGATGATGGGATTGTTGAGCACACAGCTGCAGGTATTTTTACCTTGATATTCCACCTCCAGAGGTAGAGAGAGGCTGATGATAATATGCTGGACAATAAACTGTTTCCTTTGTTCCATTTAGTATTTAGTATGACGATGAGCAGTGATTGTGTCTGTCATCTCAGACTATAACATAATTAGGCATTTCATTACGTAAATAAATAAGAAAATAAGCACTGGACAGATGATGAGCTTTTTACTCACCATAGACAGAAACACTGTATGTTTTGGTGACAATTCAGCTCTACTAATCTGTAGTGAACAGAGTCCATCATGTTCAGTTGTGCTGTTTATGATGGTCGGAGGTCCAGTTTGATTGTCCAGCTTCAGTCTGTCTCTGAATCTCCCTTCAAAAAGATCTGTGCATCATCTCACAGAATCAGTTTTACTGACATTCATCTTCTGACTCAAAAAACCTGCTACAGTTTGATTTCTTCAAAAATGTGAATGCCCAAATCCAGTCCCAGAGGGCCAGTTTCCTGCAGAGTTTAGCTCCAACTTGCCTCAACACACCCACCTGCCTGGAAGTTTCTAGTATGCCTAGAAAAGGCTTGATTAGCTGGTTCAGGTGTGTCTAACTGGGTTCAGAGCATTTGTGTTTAGTTTGTTGGTGTAGAGTTTCTTCCTGTCCTGATACTATGTATAGCTTTAAACTTTAATCTACAGAAACATGAAGAGAAACCGCCTTTAAAAAAGACAGACAAAATCGATACACAATCATGTTTTACACTGTCATTCACAAGTTTAGTCTGAAAATAATGTTTTAGAAATAAATTAGTTGGAATCATAGGTGGGAACACTTTTAGGGCCAAGACAAGATCATCAGATGAAAGCCACCCTTCAATTATGTTTTACTCCTTCAATCCCAGAAAATCTCGAGGTGGTGGAGCAGCAGCAGTAACATCTCCGTACAGCCCCCTGCAGCCAACCCTTGGATCCATTTTTTGCCCACATCTTGTCTTTACTCCAGAGCTAGAGCCAAAATCTCCCCTGTTCTGCCTCCTCTGCCAGGTCTTTAGGGCCCTTTTCAGTTTAGAGCAGGGGTCCTCAAATCTGGCCCACAGAAACCACTTTCCTTTAGAGTTGAGCTCTAACCCTAATCAAACTCTCCAGTGCATTGGCTCTCCAGGGCTAGATTTGAGGAACCCTGGTTTAGAGTCTCTGACTCCAAAGGATTTTGTTGGATGCGCTGGGACATTAGATGGATGCTCCAGTGAAGTCCCTTCAGTCTGCATATTCTCTTTTTCAACCTCTATACCTTCTTCCCTTGGCACTGTCAGTTCTGCCAGGATGACCAACATAGCAGAAGGGGACCAGAGCATGATGTCTAGCCAAAGCAAGGTTGTGGTCATTTCCTAAGGGAGCACCAACTGGGGTTTGAGATCGACACTCATGTTCCACTCAGATCAGGATGAGAGGAAGGATCGTGGCACTCTGCTGCTTTTGTGGGCCCTAACTCCTTACCTGGCAAACTGAATCAGCTGCTGTGGTGTTTCCAGGCTAGCCCTTTGTTGCCTCCAGCCTGCATACTTCCAGGATTTCAGCCAGCTTGCACCTGGTCATGGTGGCATCTGTGGTGGCCCTGCATTAGTGGTACTTTGCAGTAATATGCCACAGGCTTGGATTCTTGTGGTTACAAAGTTGAAAGGACTACAGGAAGCTACAGGCAGGTGAGTTTTTATTAGGGTTGGAACTGAACTCTGCAGGACTGTGATTCTCCAGGACCAGAGTTCACTTCTGAGACTTTTTGTACGGGTTGTTCTGTAAACAGTGGAATTCTCTCAGGGTTGACTGAGAAGATTGACAGGATGCAGGTTTTACCTTCTGGCAGGCCACTGTAACAGCCTATCAAGCCTCTGTAGTAGCCTGTTGGTGCATGCCTCCATTTGGAGAATTATAGTGGCATCGCCCATATATCTCGGTATGGCCACCTGCTAACCATCTGTCTTCTTTATATTCTTCCTATCTCAGCGTAAAAAGGATTGGAAAGATCAAGTAAACCATCACTATCCCTAGTCGGATGCCAAAACATTGAGGTGTCCTGGGTTGTGAAGCAGAGAGAAAAGTTGTTACAGTAGTTTGCTGCTAACATCTGGATACCTGATGATATGTGGAAAACTTTCAGTGCAAGAAAAATGGCTTTTCCAATGGGCATTTCTAAGGTCCAGCCAAACTACATGGGGAACTGATTATTGTATATCAACTTAGTAAAAAAATCAACACCATTTTCACATTTTTGAGGTTGTACTTGGTTTCAACTGGGCTTCTATTACAGGCAAAATTGAATGCAGGTTTGTATGATGTGCATTAATTTGTTCAAGTTCATTCATGAGACTCATGTTTGTCTGATGAGTGAATGTGTAAATCAGTGATGTTCTTCTGCTGTTTGTTTGCATGTATTACATTAACCCTATCACTGGTGAGTTTAAAATATTCTATCTGACCCCCCAAAGTGTGCCTTTTTTTTTTAAGCGGCCATTATTTTAGAACATTTGTCATTATTTGTTTCCATGGCATTGCGTCATGCTTGTCACATGGCACACCACAGCCACAATAGCACTGTATGACAGATGGATCGATTTTATTTCGTTTTTCCTTTTTTATTCAAAATATTCACCCAATTGCTTACCACGTCATGAACTATCTAATATCCAGATTCACAAAGATGTGTAAATGAGTGTGTTTGTCTTTTAAAAACCTTTATAAATTATCTTGATTGTGATATATAACGTGAGATGGGCTCCGCCATATTTGTTCGTGCTGCCGTTCAAAGAGTGCTATCAGCCCGATTTACAGCACGTAATTCGTCCAGTTTCCTCCGAAATACATGCAAGTAAGTGGCTGGTGAACTGGGAGAGGAATAAAGTGGACTTTTTTTTAGTTACACTATGTGTGTGACATATGAATAAAACACATCTGCAAATTATATTTAAATAGACTGTTATTTGCTGCTTCCATTGACGTGTGTATTTTACAAACTCTAATTTTTTTCTAGTACTTGTATTTAAATGTCTGAAATCTAAGATAAGCGTTATGTGGCTAAAACACTGCATAGTCATTATTATATTACAAGTGCAGAGCTTGTCTCTCTGACTAACGAGCTAACGCGGGAAAAAGCACAGTTTGAATTTGGCAGTTGCGTGTCATCACTGAACTTTCTAAATCCCATTTGTGGGACCGTACTCCTAGGGGCACAGAAATTAGAATCCCACATGTGGACCATCAGTCTGGGTCTCTTACCGTAACAAACATCAGAATCAGTAAAACGTACTTGAAATCAAATTTTGAATAATCACTTTTAAAGTAAAGAGCCCAGATCTTAACCCTCCTCTTAAAACCTTGCAAATATAGAGTTGGATGATTCACACGCACATCCTGATTGGTCGCATGTGTTGTCAGTACACCAGCAACCTAGTAGCTGTTTACTGTTGAGCTCACAGTGCTGATGCTGTTTAACTGCTATTCTTCAAAAACACACCAGATGGCGATGGCAAAGAATTAAACTTTTGACAAACAATTATCTGTTTAACTCAACAATATGAACCCAGTGTCTAAAAGCATTTATTTAATGTACTTATATCAAATGGTAGAGGTGATTCCAGGTTATGATACTAGGAGATGTGTTGCTCTAGTGTTGTTTGCATATGGCTTGTGTACACTTCAGATGCATTATTTTCACTTGCTGAATGATAAGCAGGTGAAAAAAAAAAAAAAAAAAAAATCCACAGACTTGCATTGATGGAGGGACCTGAGCATTAGCTAGAAAACAGAATTTCATAAAGATTGCTTTTTTGACTGATAAACAAGCATACAGAACTCCCTATTGTTTCAGATGTCATAAGAACTATAGCGCAAGTTGTTGAAAATAGTGTTTTTAATTGAACTTTGGAAGATTTGTTTTATGAACCAATCCCATCTGTCACAGAACAGATCACAGAACAGATGATTTGAGGCCTTTTTGTCAAACATCAGCATTGGTGAGTTCAGTATTATGTTGTAAAGTGGTTTCAATGTAGAGCAGAAGTCGACAGTTTCATGTGAGCAAGAATGGAAAAAAAAAAAAAAAAAAAAAAAAAACCTCAACCAAACGCGAATGACAGGCAGTTTTCACACCTCAGATGTACTCACCAACAGACATCAAACACAAACGTCCAGCAGTAAGCACATTCTCATGCACAAACTGTTTGTCTATCAGCAGACCTAACCACATTTTCTGTAGAGATGTAAATAATCGATACCACAGTGGGGTTTCCATTCCTTTTGATAAGTAGTTTGCATCTCTGCTTCGCACTTTTACATTTAAGAGTAAAACATGAAAATGCTCAAATGGCCTGTAAGAGTTACATAATGGCACTTGTAAAATATTTTTAAGTTTTAGGAGACCATTTCATTAATGCATGTCTAGTTGTCATTCTTTAAACCCCTTTAGAATGATTCTGCTATATGTGCTCTGTGATTTCCTGATGCAACATGTGGTGACGTTCATATTCTCAAAACTCAACCATAGACTCCGGAGGTTGTTACAGAAAATTTTTAGTGAAAATGATCACACAATCTGGGTCTTGTACTAAGAAGAACATTGGCGTTTGATCATCATCTCATCACGACTGGTGCATAATCCACATGGTCGTCCTCTTTAACATTCTGTAAAAAACCACAAGATAAATGTGGTATAATGTTATTACATAGTTTTTGTTTTATTATTATTATTTTAAAAACATCATTTTAAAATCATTATTGGAAGCCCATCAATATTTTGACATTTTGAGTGTCATAATTTTTGTTTTATATCATAACTATGATTTCTAAAGTCATAATTTCAATTTATCATCACTTAGCTAGATTGAGCTACATTCGATTCCCTGCTGAAATTAGCAAATGAATGATGAAATATCTTACAGATTCCTGTGTGCTTCTTCTGTTGAATGTTGGTTCAGTGTAAGTGATCTCTTCTTCAGAAGTCTCAACTGTTTCAACAATAACATGCATTAAAACAACTAAACTCATACAACTAGATCTGGTTCTTCACAAAATATGTGTTATTTTTAGGGCTTTCAAACTTAAAGGGAATACATTTTGTAACACCATACATTTTAAAAATGGTTTTCCACATAAAAAAAGTTTACTAAAAGAATGCATGTTTATCATAAAATTTCAAAGATATTCTTTACACTAAAATCAAACCTGTTGGGATGTTTAACAAAAGCACAGTAGGTTAATTTACATTCTTTGTATTTAATCAGCATTTAGGCTCAACTACAACAATAAAAGTCATCATTTATATAAATTTTAATTTGAGCTGCATCTGTACATGCAAGATTATGGTAATGAAAAGGAGAAAAAAAAAATGCAGAATCTGTTTTTGTGTAAATGAGACAAATAAAGAGAGACATTCAGTATGATATGAGTTTGATCTACAGAAATAGTCAAACTCAATAATTACACATATGTGACCCTGGACCACAAAACCAGTCTTAAGTAGCAGGGGTAGCAATTTGTAGCAATAACCAAAAACACATTGTATGGGTCAAAATGATCTATTTTGCTTTTATGCCAAAAATCACTAGAATATTAAGTAAAGATCATGTTTTATGAAGATATTGTGTAAATTCCTACCATAAATATATCAAAACTTAACTTTCTGATTAGTAATATGCATTGCTACGAACTTCATTTGGCCAACTTTAAAGGCCACTTTCTCAATATTTCGAATAGTTGTATGTCAGACAAAGATGTCCTATCCTAACAAACTACATCAGTGGAAAGCTTATTTATTATTATGTATTATTATGTATAAATGCAGGTCCACGGTCACATATTAGTTTGGTTTCATATTCGGAACTATAAACATGTGAGATTATTTTTAATGAAATGATAAAATAAGACCATCAGTTGACTAAAATATTTTGAAAAATTATTTGTTATATTACATGTTTAAAAGCAGTAGCTAACACTTGCCTTCTTGATCAGATTTTCTGTATTTTCTACAGGTCCAGAAGATCACGACTGCAGCGACAATCAGCAGAGATACAGAAACAGCAGCAGAGACTGAGACTGGAGGAACTGAAGTAACTGGAGGAGAGTAAAAGTGAGACAGTTTAATGTAAGTGGTTGAATCAGTCTGATCTACAACAGACGACAGAGATAAATCAATGAATAAAAATTAATATCAGTGCTGCCGTACCTGCACAAGTCTGGCAGAGTTTGATGTCCAGATGTTGAGTCTGGTTAGTGAATGAATTGTTGATCACACAGCTGTAGGTGTTTTTATCCTGATATTCCACCTCCAGAGGTAGAGAGAGACTGATGCTGAGATCAGACACACTGATGCTGGACAATAAACTGTTTCCTTTGTACCAGGAGAGAGTCACATCACCCACATTCACCACTGAACACAACAATGAACAATTCTGCTGTGATGATGATGATGATGAAGAACAGTTTGAAGAGTTACTGCTGATGACAGGAACAGGCAGACGAGCTGAGAAAATATGAGAGAATAAATATTGAACAAAACAATCAGTCTAATTTTAGTGTTGTGAATTGTAGTGAATCAGGGTAATAGATTTTGTGTTGAGTGAGTGTTTAATGTGTTGATGATCACAGATGACGACAGACTCTGCCTATTCTTGCTTTATACTCACTATTGACAAAAACATTAAATGTTTTTAATGATTTTTTTGCTCCAGCTATCTCTAGTTGATAAACTCCAGCATGTTGAGTTGTGATGTTTGTGATGGTCAGAGATCCAGTTTGATTGTCCAGCTTCAGTCTGTTTCTGAATCTCCCATCAGGAACATCAGATGTGTTGAAGATTTGCTTCTTTTTCTTTATTTTAGCTATTTGAGACTTTTCAGCTCCAAATTTCCACAGTATGTCATCATCTATACGTATTTCAGTAACATTAGTGTGTAGAGTAACAGAATCTCCCTCCGTCACTGACACTGACTCACCAAACACACCTGATGAACAAACAGATTTTACACAGATTAAGGCTTCTGATGGTTTACAGAGTCTGAAATCAGCTGTGCATATTACGGTTTACACTTGAACTTGAGAACATCCAAAAACACAAAACACAATGAAAGGTGAAACAGATGTGTGAAAGCCACATGTTTAGGGTGAGTTACAGCAAGAGGGATTAAATTAAATTTATGATCTTATACAGTAGCTGTATATCACCATATGGACAATCCTTTGACACAGATAAAGATAAATGTGTAAAATATCATCTATAAACTGCTGTTGTAAACTGGTAACTTCTACCATTACAGAGAGACTGAAAATGTTTCAGTGCTTTGGATTGCCTGGCAATTAATATCATAATATCATATATTAATATTAGTACCAATTAATAAAGTCATATGGCACCATGAATTTATGGAAAGATAAGAGCTTAATGTTACTAAATTAATCATTACTTTCCCAAATGTGAAATTTTAAACAAGCGCATGAGCCAACACACACTGAATTAGCATACTGCATATTTAAAGAGATTTAATACAGTAAAATAAATAAATAAATAAATAAAGCCTAGATATGAAAGCAAAAAGGTTTCCAAAATTATCAACAACATTTGCAGTAATGCAACTTATTCTTAGTAGTTTAATTTAAAGTAACATGATTATTTTACAAGTTAATCTATCTTAAATGTAAAGTAAAAGCAGGATCAAAATGATGGTTTAAATGTAAGACTGATTAGTTAAAAGTTTAAAGTTTGGTGCAACAGATTTATTAGCTAAACAATGATCAACACACACACACATGCAAAACCAGCTAAAAGCCATCTCGGTCAAAAATGAGATAATGATACTGAGTGAATGCTCCTGACACATATTATACGTCCATCAAATACTTTTACTTCAAACTCACTAAATTCCAGCCTCAGCCCAATCAGAAGTACCAGTACTTACATAGAAACATATACAAAGTAGCCAGAAAGAAATGATCATTTTAAAGAAATACATCAGATGGATTTAGAGGCTTTTGCATCTTAACTCTTCATATATATATGTGAGCATAAACAGAGACATTTACATTTACTGTAGAAATACTGGAACTTTCCTTTTAAAATTCTGAAATGAGACTAAATTAAAAGTTAGCACAATATCAATGATGATCTGGTACAGAAGATGAAAATCATTAAATCTGAACAGTAGCAGCAGCTTTATTACTCTGAAATTAAAAAAAAAAAAAAAAAGTTAATAAAATGCCATAAAAAAAGTTTTTATAACTTACCGATTTGATTCCACCAGCACAAACTGAAAACAAACATGTGAAACATTTTCTTCAGTTGATCAGATAAAACTACCTGCTAAACCAACAGCTGTGAATGTGTGAATCCTCCCATGGTAGAGTTTGGCCCTCCTATAGTTCACACCTCGTAGTTGCATGATATACAATTCATCTGACTGTTATTAAAACTGCTTTTAATGGATGAAATATCTTTATTTTTGCAATTTGACTTGCTTTCTGTAGGTTTTTCTTTTTCTAAGAAAAAAAGGACAAAAGCTAGGTCAAAAGGTATCTTATTGACCTCTTAAGGGTGCATATTAGTGTTGCAGATATTGCCTAAAGTGCCTGAAGTGAAAAAACAAAGTATATAAATACAAATGAGGTCTGCTGCCTCACAGTACCAGTGTTACTAAAGTTCAGCTTCTGATTCAAACTGAAAGTGGTTGCATTTGGTTTTCTACAGACATGTGGCTTGATCTGCTGGGTGGACAAACAGCTTGTAGGTTAGAGTGTGTGGTGCCCCAGTGTATTCAGTGCATGCGTGTGGAGTTTGTAGTTAAAGGGGCTTCTTCCTGTCTTACTAGCTATTTAAAACTCTTTCATCTACAACAACAACAAAACAAGACGAGCAACTGTTTGACACCAGTAGAAACAATAACAAAATGATCATATTTACCTAGATTAGTAGTAGTGATGTAATTTTACCACAGGACGTCTGTAATATTAATGGCCGATTCACATGGGATAAGCAATCTCAGTAGAAATACCAGAACGTGAGTACTTTACTTTGGACTTTGAACAACTTTGGAAATGTAATATGTTACAGATTACAAGTTACCCTATTTAACATGTAATAAGTAGTGTAACTATTTTAGTTTTACTGTTTTACTGTTTGATTACTTGTCAGAATTTCTAACAAATGTTTTTATCTTTTAATCACTTTGAAACCTTTAAAGCAGGCAGGGTTACCTTACAGTAGCACTCAACACTGTAAGACTTTCAAAATCCTTCATCACTCAAATAAATATCATAATCATTTAATTTTAAAGCACAGCCACCACAGAATCAGACTCTAGTGCCTCTTTTTACTTTGAGATTGCGGAAGTCACAAGATTTGAAATCACAAGATATAGTCACCAGAGGGCACTCGTCCTTGTCTGTTTGTTGTGGACTTCAATTCGGTGAAGGCTAAAAGGGGGTTGTGGCTAGAGGGGATACAGCTCAGACCAGAAACTAACAATGAAATGAATTGTTCTACCTATTAGATTGTGTTTTTTAAACGTTTACACCTACCCCAACCCTAAACTTAGCCCTTACTATAATACAATGCCTAAACCCTAAAAGGGAGACAGCTCTAGCTACTGGGCATGCGCACCTCAATCTAACATTATTTTTTGTCAGACTGTACAACAATAATACTGTTTTTGTATTATAGTAAGGGCTAAGTTTAGGGTTGGGGTAGGTGTAAACGTTTAAAAAACACAATCTAATAGGTAGAACAATTCATTTCATTGTTAGATTTCGGTCAGAACTGTATCCCTTCTAGCCTTAAATTGCCTTGACATTTTGCACAGACTATCATGTTTCATTGCTTTCAGCTGTGTGTGATCCACTTAGCTCATCCTAAATATAGAATGCTCTCTGAGCTACTGTTGAGTAATTGTCACTCTGTCTCCTGAGTGTTTCGCTGGAGTTTGCTCTCTGGATGCTTTGTTCTGGACTTCATATTAAACTGCAGTTGGATCTTCTGTGTTGGTTTAGAGTGACAGTAGTTTAATATGTTTCTTTCTTTCTTTTTTTTTTCTTTCAAGTGCCTCCATACCATGGAAAACTTTTAAACAGAAAAAGCTGGAATATTTATGTACATATTTACACCAGTAAAGTAAGACATACCAGTGTTATGGATCTTTGCCAAACTGTTAGTAAAAATGTCTATTTTGGTCTCGAATATCTAGTGTTTTGTCAGAGTAGTCTAAAGATGATCTGAGCCCATATTGGCCCAGGAACGGGTTTGAGAAAGTACATTTTTCGGAAGATTCAAAGTGACATTGGTGGAGACATAACAGCACCATTACCCATGGTATCTGCAATATTTTAACCATAGTATTTGTAGTTAATCTTTGGTTATACAAAGAGTCATGATTACCACATTTTTTTTTTCTGTAATAAAACCATGGTTAAATTTATTAAGGCATTTGTATATGTGTATAGCTACCTTATTTTTATTTATTTATTTTCCGTTCATTTGTTTTTATAACTGTACTGCCTTAATAGTTTGGTGTTTTATCTACTGCTCAAAAAAAAAAAAAAGATGTGCCGATCCCAATCGCTATTCGTGCTCCAAAGTTCCAATCTGGGGTGCATTTCCTACAACTTGCGAGCATAGTTTATTTTGGAAAATGCACCCCAGAATAATAATTCTTGATACAAGTTCCGAAGTCCTGATCTAAACCAAGCGATTCGCGATCTGTGCTCGAGGTCCGGACCTAAACCTTATTTGGGTTCCGCACGGCAAACTCATAATTGAAATTAAATGATTTGTGATACACACTAATTATCAATATATTCTCCGAATTCCCGATCTTAAGCACGAACCCGCTTTGAAGTCCCACTCTGAATCATGATTTATGATACACGAAGGACTGCTTCGAAACACTAAATCATTTTGTGACGCCAAGGTTAGCTGATTCAGCGTTGGAGAATGCTCAGTTCACGCTTCATTATATGTGGTTTTCAAAATCCTTACAAGCAGGCACGAATCAACGCACAGACTTGCCTAGGCTGCAGCCTAGGGGCCCACGTGTACAGTGGCCTCGGATTGGACAGACTTTTTTTTTATTATTATTATTTTAAATTTACTTAAGCGTGAAAAAAAGACCCTTATTGGCCCATTAGACAAATTAAATGAGTATTTGTTGCAGAGCGTCTGACAAAATGAATGTCTTGTTTTGTAGAACAAGACATTACTTTTAAGAAAGTAAAACGTGTGCGAGTGCCTTGGCGGCCAGCGGGAGAAGGCCACAGGAACTTTGAGTCCTCTGCACAATCTGACTTAGTTGCAGCCTAAATAATTTAGAATTTTTAAAAAGGTGTAAACACACCTCGTCTCGTTCTCATGAACCCAATCTCATGTCCCATCTCTCTTGAG
>NC_066890.1:57736953-57822014 GCF_022985175.1 Labeo rohita
AGATCAGGTAGATCATATCATCTGCTTGGTATTTTCTGTATAGCTGTTTAGAAACAGAGCCAATGTGCGTTAATGAATCACTCCGACTCAAGTCAGCTTTTTTGATGATTTGGCCAAACAGGTTAGGAGAACGGTTTGAATCGATTTGTGATTCCGTCTGTATGATTCATTCAGCTTTTTTGCAACAAATAATTTGGAGCGGCAAAATAGCACATTTTATAGTTTTATAGTAATTAATTTTAAAGTTAGATTCAAACTGTTATTGATTCGCTTCTCTCATGTGAACTCCAATCTGTTAACAGTAGAATTATTCTTGTAGAGGAAAATCCTTGTTTTGAACACGAGAGAGCGCGATTTTAAAAGTGAAAGTATATTTTACTATGACACGGTAATTTAGTTGGTTTGCACCGACTTGTTAGCCGCTGTGGTCAGACACTGTACTTATACCGTTCTGCAGGCAACAACCTTATATGTTTATGACTGACTGTTGGCGGAAGGTTGACTATAGAAAGATCAGTCACATTACATAATGGTGGTTGGTGTCTGTCATGCTACACTGCTAGTGACTTTATTAAAAAAAAAAAAAAAAAAAAAAAAAAAAATTGTTACTTGAAAATTTACTGTTTAATTTTTTTTTTTATGTACCTTTAACTCCCTTAAGTAGATACAAATAAGTCATCACTTATGCATAATACACAAAATTGCAGAAAGTACGTCATGCATTGCAAAGCTTTTATTTGTAAAATATACACTTGTTTTTTGTCCTTGAAATGGACAGAACAACATGATAGAAAACAGAGATGTGTGATAACAAGAACAGTGGAAATTTCTCAGAAATAACTGTGTTGCTGGAGCTGGAAATAACTTCTGAAACTAACACTTCTTATCTGCAGGGTCACATCTGTATAAGGTCAAGATTACATAGAGCAATGCATATGCCATGCATATGATATATTTTTAATATTTCACAATTACAACAGTAAAATCGCACAGAGAGTATGTTTTTGTTTAACATCTGGCATTTTTTATTTATTTTGCAGTAAAACTTTTTCTCAGAAAGAGGAAGTGAAATTGTGGAAGTTCTTCAGCCTCAAGCGATTTACAGGAACACACACTCACACTATTCACGCCTCAAGATATGCAAACACTGATGCACATTAACCACAAACGTCCAGTGTTCGCCACATTCTCATGTACAAACTGCCTACCCAACAGACAAAACCACATTTCTTTCTTTCTTTTTCTCTCCAGATCTAAAAAAAGAGGCCTTCTGGGGTTTGGGTCTGTTGAAATGCAGTACTGATAATATTAATAAACCAAAAACATCTGTTTGCTGCCAATATGTATCATGAAATTAAATGTATACTGTCACTCTGCTGATTTTATTGCTCAGGTTTTATGTGTATCGACCAGTGATTTTTAAGGAAAAGAATAAGCTGCAAGAACATATAAAATGACTGTTAAAAGTTAACTAATTCCTGAAAAAACACTAAAACTAAAATTGAGAACTTGTGAACCGATATCTTTTGCCAGAGCATGTGCTGCATTTTAAATGTATGCAAATGTCTGTTACATGTAGATGAATTATATTTAAGAGTTCTTAAGAGCTCAGAGAACACTTTATAGACTATAAATGCACATAATCTGTAAAAAACCCTTGATTATAAACTCAAAGGTTTACCTGAATAAAAGCTTGAATAAAATCCAGGTTAATGCCCCATGATGCTCAGCTTTTTCTGTATGTGAATATGTTTGACTTTTTGGTCTTTATATAACTGAAACATGCATTAACATGCAGGATCACAATAATCAAATCAATCAAAAAATGTCCCTCAAAAGACTAAAATACCTGTATTTTCCAGAATGTCACATTTTTATTATATGATACATGCTGTGATTTACTCAGCTGCTTGATGCATATATATATATATATATATATATATATATATATATATATATAGTAAATAATAGATTAGGCAATTTTACATCGCTAAAATGGAAACATTTGCATTTGTACTGAATTTTAGAGGTATGTGAGCCCATAAATCTTAATTAAGCCAGATCAGTTTAATGTTTTGTTATATAAACTTCGTTTCATTTTATGGACAAGTAATTTACCTTATTTCTGAAAGTAATAAGATTTGACCTATACAAAACTACATGTATACGCAGACAAAACTTTTTTTTTTTTTTTTTTTTTTTCTCTCAACACAATTTTGACACAGTGCAATAATGCAGTACACAGATTAATAAAAACATTTGAAGTAAAGGTAATATAAATCTTCAGAGTGACAGTCAGTGGCACTTTAACAGCTTATTTATTTTTTATTGTTATTATTAAGTTTGCTTGAGAAAGAGTTTACCTGGCTTGAGAAAGCCAACTTAGGCCCTGATCACACCGAACGCGTTTTTGCAGCGAGAGGCGCCTTTTTTGAATTGTTTTCTATGGGCAGTGAGCGTTAGAAAAGTTAAGCTTTTTTGAAAAGAACGCCCTACGTCAAACGCCTTTTTGACAGCTGCTGACCAATGACAAGCGAGTAGCGAGACCTGTCGTTTCCATAACAACAAGAACACCAAGAAAAATGGAGACGGTGCCGGTTGATAGACTTTTATTTTATTGTTGTTAACCGACATTCTCCTCCCCGCTAACTTTAAAAACCGCTGCTGCCCACAAGGCTATCGGAGCCGCGCGTCGGTTTTTGTTAACATGAATGCCGCTGCGCTTCTCCAGATTCATATGATTGCAGCTGTTGTTATAGCAACAAAAGACAACGCTGCCAGCTTCTTTTTTTACTAAAAAAGCGCCGTTGTCAACTGTTTCTTGTCAGAAAAGACACCAAGTGTGAACGTAGCCTCCCAGCTAACAATTTTTGGTTCCCAGAACGTTCTGGGAACGTTAGGTTTTGGTTCCCAGAACGTTCTGGGAACGTTACCAAGAACGTTCCCTATTGGTTAGCCAGGAAAGTTTTCTTAACGTAAATAGAACGTTCCCTGCAGGTTAGGGGAACGTTCTGGGAACCTATCGGGAACGTTCCGGGAACATTCCCGCAACGTTCTGAGAACGTTCCCAGAACGTTCCCTGTAGGTTCCCAGAACGTTCCCCTAACCTCTTCACTCCGATACCGCTGCCCTATGTCAGCACTCCTGCGTCCCGTAGTAAGCAGCATGGGAGACGGACGGATGTGGACCTCAATAATCACTACTACAAACCATGTCTTGTTTTAAACTATTGTTTAATCCTTACAGATATTTAGAGCACATTTAGCCACCATAAAATGACATTAAATTATCCTTTAATATCCTAGATTTGTTTTATTCGTTAATATATAAGATTAGAAGTACCATAACCCAGATTTTGTTTATTAAAGCACCAAATAACACTGACTTCAACAAAATTGGATTTTAAAAATGTGAATTTTATTTTTACAGACATTGAAAACGAATAACATTTATTTTACTTTACTTAGAATAATATTACATTCGTTTCTTACCACTGATTTAACGACGATGTGCTTCTCTCTTTTGGTCAGTACACAAAAACTTCTCCGTTAACATCATGTTCTCTTCAATTAGACGTGTCAAATTTCCCTGAAATCACAATATTTACTCTCGTATATATTAATTATAAGTAATTATTCATTAAAGCGATCAATCAACGAATGTTAGTCAGTAAAACGAAATGACCGTTAATTTTTAAATTACGCGAGTGCGCGGCTTTCTGTGGAAGGCAGGATTGAGCGCGTGCTAGAGAAGCGCGTGCAGATCAGAAGCGCGCAGAAAAGAAATATACAAACAAACCCAATGTTAATGATATGATTTTCTGACTAAGCTTAACCTTGGCTTAATTGGAATTATATTATAATTATAATTCGATTTGACCACTTTGATGTCTACACTTTATTAAACGCTTATTTCAAAATTCTGCAAAAAAATAGTTTGTTTATGATGAAAAAGAATACATTTTAACATTAGAATGATCAGAAAGATCTGCCAAGTTTTTATTAGTTTACACGGATATGACAACTAAAAATAACCTGCAGGGAACGTTCTGGGAAGGTTGTTTTTAGGTTATAAAATTAAACCAAAAAATAACCTGCAGGGAACGTTCTAGGAACGTTCCCTCTAGGTTGTAAAAATGCAATCTAAAAATAACCTACAGGGAACGTTCTGGGAAGGTTGTTTTTAGGTTATAAAATTAAACCAAAAAATAACCTGCAGGGAACGTTCCCGGAACGTTCCCTGTATGTTGTAAAAATGCAATCTGAAAATAACCTACAGGGAACGTTCCGGGAACGTTCTCTGTTGGTTCTAAAAATAAAACCTAAAAATTACTTGCAGGGAACGTTCTGGGAAGGTTCTTTTTAGGTTATAAATTTAAACCAAAAAATAACCTGCAGGGAACGTTCTGGGAACGTTCCCTGTAGGTTATTAAAAAGAGAACCTACAGGGAACGTTCCTAGAACGTTCTCATTTGGTTCCCAAAAAAATAACCAAACGGGAACCATAGGGGAACGTTAGGGGAACGTTCTGTGTTTGCTGGGCTTATGCGCGCTGTTTATGCGCCGCGGGCGCCTCGCGTTTTAACCGCCTGAGGCTACGTTCACACTTGGCTTTTTTTTTCAAACTGCCAGCGTCTGTTTTACATTATAATTCTATGGAGTAAACCGTCTTTTCAAAAAAGTAATGAGCGCTTTTTTTAAACGCCACCGCCGGCGTCTTTTTCTGCAGCTCAGAGCGTCTTTTCAAGTTGAAAAAAGTTAAACTTTTCTGAAAAGAAAACCCTACGTCAAGCGCCTTTTTGACAGCTGACCAATGACAAGCGAGTAGCGAGACCTGTCGTTTCCATAACAACAAGAACAGCAAGAAAAATGGAGACGGTGCCGGTTGATAGACTTTTATTTTATTGTTGTTAACCGACATTCTCCTCCCCGTTAACTTTAAAAACCGACGCGCTGCCCACAAGGCTATCGGAGCCGCGAAGTTAACATGAATGCCGCTGCGCTTCGGGCGTCCCTTTTTCCAGTCTCGGCTAGCAGATCCTTCCCGATCCCGTATAATAATAATAATAATAATAATAATAATAATAAAACACCAGCACAAGAGCGAGCTTCCCCTTTTCTCGAGATTCATATGATTGCAGCTGTTGTTATAGCAACAAAAGACGCCCTCGGCTGCAACGCTGCCAGCTTCTTTTTTTTTTTTTTTTACTAAAAAAGCGCCGATGTCAACTTTTTCTTGTCAAAAAAGACGCCAAGTGTGAACGTAGCCTGATGGGCCTCACGTTTTTGCCGGAGCGCTCTGAGCGCCTGAAGTTGAAAAAAAAGTTGCAACTCTGAGCAGAAAAGCGCCCGACGTCATCGCGGTTTTTTCCATTATCCAATCGAATGAATGGAGAGTCGGGCCTTCTGTTGTGGTGACGAAAGTTTTACCGACGCTTAAAAAGTCCTGAGACTGCAGTGATGGAGGAGAAACTTTTGGTGTTTATCGCGGGTTACCTGGAGCTGTATGTTTTAAGTTTTTTTTGCTGACATGACAGTTTACTTAACAGCTAAATACCAAAGATTTTAAAGCGCTTGCGCTATAATCCTTTGATTAGATTGACAGGACGGCTGATTTGATGGTTGCCTAGCAACATAAAAAACCGCAACGCACTGCTCTTTTTTTAAAAGTCACCAGAAAAAGGCAGTGCGGTGCGCCTCGCGTTTTTAGAACTAAAAAACACGTTCGGTGTGATCGGGGCCTTA
Organism: Labeo rohita; assembly: GCF_022985175.1. Taxonomy (NCBI): domain Eukaryota; kingdom Metazoa; phylum Chordata; class Actinopteri; order Cypriniformes; family Cyprinidae; genus Labeo; species Labeo rohita. The sequence continues at coordinate 57,742,698 of NC_066890.1, forward strand.
CTGATCTACTATATAAGATTATTATTATTCTTCTTCTGAGCCAAATTTTGGTATCTATCTCCTAGAGCGTTCAAGCTAGAACCACCAAACTCAGCCTAGACCTTCAGACTGGTCTGACTCTGTGTGCTGTATCTTTTTAGACTGATCCGGCTTACAGTTTTCGTAAACCAGACTATCAAAACCACCAAAAATCCCATAGACTTACATTGACGCAATGTTCAAATGAGCAACACTCTTCAAACTCCAACTGACAAAATTCAAATCTAAACTCCCAGAATCCCTTGAGGCTCAATCAAGCTTCCCTTCTATGTACTATTTCTAATCAATTTACACTCATTTAAGATTCACTCTAATATTTCAAATATTTCTAATCCATCTAGCTAATCTAAATCATGCTAGCAACATGCTAGTAACATGCTAATCATGTTAGAAACATGCTAACAACATGCTAATCATGTTAGCAACATGCTAGTAACTTGTTAATCATGCTAGCAACATGCTAGTAACTTGGTAATAATGCTACCACATGCTAGTTACATGCTAATCATACTGGAAGCATGCTAGCAACATGCAAATCATGCTAACAATATGTTAGTAACTTGCTAATCATGTTAGCAGCATGCTAACCATGTTAGAAAAATGCTAACAACATGCTAGTATAATGCTAATCATGCTAGTAACATGCTAGTTACATGCCAATCGTGTTAACAACATGCTACTAATATGCTATTCATGCTAGAAACATGTTAACCTCAAGCTAGTAACATGTTAGCCATGTTAGAAACATGCTATCAACATATAAATGTAAATGTAATGTAAATGTTATCAACATGCTGATCAGGCTAGAAACATGCTAGTAACTTGCTAATCATGCTAAGAACATTCTAGTAATTTGCAAATTATGCTAACAACATTGTAATCATGCTAACAACATTGTAATCAGCCTATAAAAATACAAGCAACAAGCTAATCATGCTAAAATATTAACAACATGTTAAATCATGTAAGCAATGTGTTAAATCATGGTAGCTGCTTTCATACATTTACAGCTGCTTCAAACTTTCAGGCTAGGCTTTCTCAAGCCAACTTAAAGTTTGTTCTCAAACTTTAATCATCTAGTTATTATTATTATTATTATTATTATTATTATTTTATTTATTTATTTATATTGCCCTGAAACATGTAAATGCACCACTTTTGCATGTTTAACAGGTCTGTCACCAAAGCTTGCATGTAAACCGTACTGACTGTGGTTGCAACATTATTAAAGAGGAACTGGTTCAACGTCTCGTAACGACACCTGCATACACCACCTCATCCTCCTGTTGGAAAATACAAAGACAGAAAGAGATAAAGAGAAACATGTCCATGAGATAAAGAGTCAACCATTATTAGTGCCCTTCTTGTTAATAAAGTTCAGTTTGAGAGGATAGATATTAGGTTTTTCAAGGACAGCTGTAGGGCTTTTTTGCTTAATGACATATAAAGGCCTGTTCACATAACACACATATTCATCTGATTTTCAAATGCGATTTGTCTGTTGAGACTAGGTCCAGTTCCAGAATCAAATCACTGATGCTGCTTCTAAAATAAGTGAGGATTCTCTAGTAAAGTGCAGACGCAATAGCAACTCACCACCATGACATGAACCACAATGTACGGTGAGAGATTAACTGTTTTTTTCAAGCTTTTCTAAATAATTGGAATGGCATTTCAAAAATATTATGATACTAAATCCAAAAATATTTTTTAGAATCTATTAATCTGCAATTACCTTTCTTAACTTTGATTTATTTTCTTCATGAATTATAGCATAAAGTTCTCCAATTATAATCACTTAAAAGCTGTTACTCTTCTATCAATATGCTATTATTACAAAATCAACTGGGTGGCCTTGCTAGAAACTCCATAGATAAATTTGTTCAGAGAAATGCATAAAAAAACATTGCAGAAGGGCTGAATAAAAATGCAATTTCACTCTCTGACAGTAGGTGGAGCTTATAGAAAAGCAGAACTTTCCATTTCTGAAACACGCTCATCATGGAGGTGAAATGAAGTAAAAAAAATGTACATGAACAGCAACCACACAGTTTCAAGTAGCAGTATCTCTGAACTGCGGTGACGCATACAAAACCAACGTCACATAAAACCTATCATATGTACATTTATCGATAATGATAATTAGACAATATTTTGCTGACTGTGTTATTGTGCCGGTATCTTAAAGACTACCATGGACAGCTGACTAATTAAGCACTTAGTAGTAGCCATTGTACTTACATAAAACAAAATGTACTTACCATGTAACTAAGTTATGGAACAGCCTGTAATTACAGTTTGTAATAATGTAGATGTAATAGGCAGCTTCTGTTACACATATGTAATAGGCAGAGTCTGTTACACAGCTACTTGTATACTTAAGTACAATCATAATACAGTTTATGAGTAGCTTATGCCTGTGTAATATTTTGTAATTGTAATGTAATTAGCAAGGTATTACATGTATTTAATCTGTGTACTGGTGGGTTAAATCAAACTAAGGTGCAGCTGGATAAGGTGTACAGTATAGATACACACATAAGTACAATCTTGATACACTTTATTTTAAGTAGCTTATGTCTGTGTACTTGCATTTTTAATTACATTGTATAAAGTGTGTGTAGAGCCATATTTCGCAATTCATTATTTAAACATTAATTTATGATTATCATAATTTGTGTTGTATTTTGATGTATATTTTTCAGTTTCATATTATTTTTTTACTGCGCATGTCTAGTGATGTCATTCCGTAGTTCACGTAGTTGCATGATTATTGAGGCAAGTGAGAAGTTATTAAGATGTAAAAGTTTTTGGAGAACACAAGCTTTTGACCGTAATCAAAAACAGTCATAACTGGAATCACAGTTCGTCAAAATACAGCAAATAAGTTGTAACCCAAGTGGATTTATGCAGGAAGACTAAAAAGTGTTAAACATTTGATGTTGAAAATAAACGAAGAAACAAAAGGAAATAATGGACTTCTGAGTTGTGAGTAAATGAGTTCAGTAAGAAAGGTACGTGTCAGAACTTGTGGACTAACTGTAAGAAAGTTGCATGTCCCAAGTCAAAAGGTTACTCTGTCATTTAAGTGAAGAGTGCACTTTCCCTGCACATGAATGTAGATAAAAAAGAATGCACATGCTATCTCAGAAGAATGCGCTGGGTGCTGACAAACGGTATATCGTGCAGTTTCGCGCATGTTGGAGTCATGAATGAAGGAAGATTGGTCGTCTTTAATCGCTTGCAGTAAGTGTTGATAAGTAATTGAAATCGTAAGAGGATTTGCTCGCTTTGAAGTTCTCTATGGCAGACGACGATGACAACGCTGCTATTGCCGAGTCTGAGTGTGGGAGGGCGCTCACCGACAAGGGTTTGGAAGAGAAGCTTCACAAAACGATAAATGCCAGAAGAGGCAAGTTGAAACAATTAACTGCAAAATCCAAAAAAAATTGAATTGCTTATGGAAAATGCTTGCAATTTGAATGAAGTTGAATCTAAGTATTGTAAGAACTACAAAAGGCTGTTTGAAGAATTTGTTGAAAGCAATGCTGTAGTGTTGTTGTACTTAAAAGAGGAAGAGCATGAGCCTGATCAGGACTTCTGGTATCAGCCTAAATTGCTGTGCTGCAAAAAAATCACGGAAAAAGTGGAGCTGTGGATTGAGGAAACTAAGTATTAGTATTAAGATGTCTCAAATATGTGACAAAGAAGTTCTCCATGTTTCGGTCCTCAAAGTCTACAGCATCCTCAGCTCGTCTTAAGGAAAAAGCTAACAGAGCAGCTTTGTTGGCTAAAGCAGCAGCCTTAAAAGAACGGCAGGCATTAGAAATGAAGGAAGCACAGTTAAAGGCTGAAATGGAAAAGCTGGAAATCGAAACAGCTCTTGCAATGTCCGATGCTAAAATAAAAGTGTATCAGGATTGTGAAGAACAACAATATTATGTAAGTAAGTGTAGTCACCAAATCGAGTGGTGCAGATGTTCTCAAATTGGAGCATTATGAACATGATGAGTACAGTGTATCAAAATATGGCAAAATCTCATCACGTCGTGTGGCAGTCCATTCAAGTGCGCCTGTAAGTGTCAGACCTATGAAGACAAGTAAGTCTACCAAGACAATGAGTCTTCATGCCATAATATTGATACAGTAGAGCTTCAGAAAGTGATGCAACGTCAGACAGATATCACAGAAATGCTTGCGAAGAGTCAAAGGCAGTCTTTACCTCAGCGTGATGTTCCTTTGTTTCATGGAGACCCTCTTGAGTTCAGGTCTTTTATGAAAGCGTTTGAACATGCTGTTGAATCCAGTGCTGATAGTAATAGTCAAGTCAAGTCACCTTTATTTATATACCGCCTTTAACAATACAGAAATTGTGACAAGGCGGCTGTACAGTATTAAACAGGAAACAGTACATCAACAATGCCAAAGGCAACATTAAACACTCACATTATAGGTAAAGGTAGTTAATCAAAAACAATAAAATAAAATGCAATATTGTGTTAAGAGAAAGTGTCCCCCAACTAAGCAAGCCAGAGGCGAATACTGATAAGTTATACTTTCTTGAGCAGTATACTAGAGGAGAGCCTAGAGATCTTGTGAAGAGCTGCCAGCATATGCTTGATCATCGTGGTTATGCAGAAGCAATTAAACTGTTACATGAAAGGTTTGGAAATGAGCTAAAAATTGCAACGGATCAGAGCTGCATTCCCTAAGCCAACATGACCGCATTTCATCTGCACGCTGTAAACCTTTAACAATTCCGAATAATGTCTTATTCTTATCTACACGACCAAGTTGTGTCTGCTATACTATAAGGAAAAAAATCTAAGCGATTGCGCCGGAGCCTCTTGTAGGAAATATTTGTATTCGTGCCAAATGAGAGATGTATAGATGCATTTCAGTTTCTCTTTCAATTTGTTTTGGTTAGACTTGTACATGTTGTTTATTACGAATGCCATAAAAAATTCTGTGTTATTTTATAATTTGTCTGTTTCTTTGGCATTTAGAATTTGTGATTTATTTTATAATTTGTATGTAATTTGTATATATTATCATTTTTATACATTTGTACTATCATTTTATAGCTGCTTATAATTGTGCCCTCCTATGAAAACAAAATGCCCCCCCACTGAAGATTTTCTGGGGACGGCCCTGATTTAAATACTTATATATAATTCACTACAGATTAAATAAGTTAAATATTAATGGTATAACAATAAAATAATGCATTCATTATGAATCAAAATAAATTTGAAATATTTTATATCTAATTTAATAACTACATCTTTTAAGTTTTATCTTGAACTGTAAAGGCTATTAAATACTCTATATTCAACAACACAAACTTGTTACTGCTCTAGTTTTCTTACTCTGAATTTAGTCTGAATCATTTAATGCAAAGCTGTTTTTGACATTGGCTTGTCAGATGTTTCATTTGGTTATTACTGTCAATCATAGCAATGACTCTTTAGCGGATTTACTCCATATTTTTTTATTTTTATTTATTTATTTATTTTTTACTGGCGTTTGTCATTCTTGAATCGGTATACATGGACGTTTGGTTCTCTTAGACAAACAAAACTTTTTCTCAAATTGTGAATGTATTATGTAGAGAAAATGAGCAAAGGTCACTCCTATTACAGCACAGTACAGTTGACCAGAAATTACTGAGCTGGCTTGTCTAAGACAAGGAAGTAATCCGTGTATATGGTCAGTTCTCGCTAAATCGCGAGTAAAACCTTACTATGTATATGAGATAACCATTTTATAAAAGCAAAAACCCAGTGAAGCTAACGGTGAATTTATAACAGCTTCACTGTAAAACACGGCTTCAGGGGCTTATTGCTTTAACATATTAAAGTGTAAAAAATTGTACATATTGTGCCTTTAAATCAGCAGAAATATTTGCATAGTTTCTTTCAGTTTCCAATGGGACAGCACTGCTCATTTAGCCAAAATGAACTAAACTGACATTAACTGTTAAAAGAGTTTTTTTTTTTTACGCTACATCTAATGTTTAGAGATCCTGTGGTCTATATGCCCCCACCCCCATTCTTTCATGCTGGTCATTCCTCTAATTAAATAAATGTATTCAAATCTAATGTTATTAATTTCTCTCTTAACGGAAGCACTTTTAAAATAACAAAAAACTAGTAAGTTCTTAAAATTAAGACTTTATACCATATTGCAACTTGTATGAAGTCGTTTCCCTTCAATTTCCCCAGAATCACACAAGATTTCTTGTAAGGAATGTCACTTGAAATATGAATATGCTGTAACATTTATGTAACTTTACTACAACCTATAAGTATTTTTGTTAGAAAGGAAAAAGGTTGAGCAAAATTGTGGCGCAAAATGAATATGCTTTAAACTTAAGGGCAAGACACAAATGACAGTCAATAATGATCTTACCGTTTTTTGCACATTTTTTTTGTAGAATATTGGATCAGCATACGTTATCTCATCTTTACGAGTCTGAACTGTTTCTACAACAAGAACAAATGCATTAAAACTACTCAATCTTCAGATCTGAAACATATATATATATATATATACACTATAATATAATATATATATATATATATATATATATATATATATATATACAGTAGCGTTCAAAAGTTTGGGGTCAGTAAGACTTGTAATAGTCTTTAAAGAAGTCTCTTATGCTCATCAAGGCTGCATTTATTTGATTAAAAATATAGAAAAAAAAACAGTAATATTGCAAAATGTTTTTACAATATAAAATAATGTTGTTGTTTTTTTTTTTAACATAGTTTAAAATAGAAGTTATTCCTGTGATGAAAAGCTGAATTTTTATCAGCTGTTACTCCACTCTTAAGTGTCACATGATCCTTCAGAAATCATTCTAATATGCGGATTTATTATTAGAATGATCAATGTTGGATAATATCAACAGTTGTGCTGCCAAATATTTTTTGGAACCTGTGATTTTTTTTTTTTTTTCAGGATTCTTTCATGAATAACAAGTTTAAAAAGTACAGTGTTTATTCAAAATATAAATATTTTATAACAATGTAAATTATTTATTATTAACTTGTAATAAACTTTTAATTATTAACTTAATACATCCTTGGTTAATAAAAGTATTAATTTCTTAAAAAAAAAAAAAAAAAAAAAAAAACAAACAAAAAAAAAAAAAAAACAACAATAAAAATGTATTGACCCCAAACTTTTGAACGGTAGTGTATATACACAGGTGCTGGTCATATAATTAGAATATCTTCAAAAAGTTGATTTATTTCACTAATTCCATTCAAGAAGTGAAACTTGTATAATGTATACATTCATTCCACACAGACTGATATATTTCAAGTGTTTATTTCTTTTAATTTTGATGATTATAACTGACAACTAATGAAAACCCAAATTCAGTATCTCAGAAAATTAGAATATTACTTAAGACCAATACAAAGAAAGGATTTTTAGAAATCTTGGCCAACTGAAAAGTATGAACATGAAAAGTATGCACAGCACTCAATACTTAGTTGGGGCTCTTTTTGCCTGAATTACTACAGCAATGCGGCGTGGCATGGAGTCGATCAGTCTGTGGCACTGCTCAGGTGTTATGAGAGCCCAGGTTGCTCTGATAGTGGCCTTCAGCTCTTCTGCATTGTTGGGTCTGGCATAATCGCATCTTCCTCTTCACAATAGCCCATAGATTTTCTATGGGGTTAAGGTCAGGCGAGTTTGCTGGCCAATTAAGAACAGGGATACCATGGTCCTTAAACCAGGTACTGGTAGCTTTGGCACTGTGCGCAGGTGCCAAGTCCTGTTGGAAAATTAAATCTGCATCTCCATAAAGTTGGTCAGCAGCAGGAAGCATGAAGTGCTCTAAAACGTCCTGGTATACAGCTGCGTTGACCTCGCACCTCAGAAAACACAGTGGAGCAACACCAGCAGATGACATGGCACCCCAAACAGTCACTGACTGTGGAAACTTTACACTGGACCTCAAGCAATGTGGATTCTGTGCCTCTCCTCTCTTCCTCCAGACTCTGGGACCCGGATATCCAAAGGAAATGAAAAATTTACTTTCATCAGAGAACATAACTTTGGACCACTCAGTAGCAGTCCAGTCCTTTTTGTCTTTAGCCCAGGCGAGATGCTTCTGACGCTGTCTGTTGTTCAAGAGTGGCTTGACACAAGGAATGCGACAGCTGAAACCCATGTCTTGCATACGTCTGTGTGTAGTGGTTCTTGAAGCACTGACTCCAGCTGCAGTCCACTCTTTGTGAATCTCCCCCACATTTTTGAATGGGTTTTGTTTCACAATTCTCTCCAGGGTGTGGTTATCCCTATTTTTTCTACCACATCTTTTCCTTCCCTTTACCTCTCTGTTAATGTGCTTGGACACAGAGCTCTGTGAACAGCCAGCCTCTTTTGCAATGACCTTTTGTGTCTTGCCCTCTATGTGCAAGGTGTCAATGGTCGTCTTTTGGACAACTGTCAAATCAGCAGTCTTCCCCATGATTGTGTAGCCTACAGAACTAGACTGAGAGACCATTTAAAGGCCTTTGCAGGTGTTTTGAGTTAATTAGCTGATTAGAGTGTGGCACCAGGTGTCTTCAATACTGAACCTTTTCACAATATTCTAATTTTCTGAGATACTGAATTTGGGGTTTTCATTAGTTGTCAGTTATAATCATCAAAATTAAAAGAAATAAACACTTGAAATATATCAGTATGTGTGGAATGAATGTATACATTATACAAGTTTCACTTCTTGAATGACATTAGTGAAATAAATCAACTATATATACTCAGATATTCTAATTATATGACCAGCATCTATATATATATATATATATATATATATATATATATATATATATATATATATAATATATTATTTGAGTTATATTTATTTAAGTATCCTTTTATGTAATGCATGTTTTGTAGGTAACACTTGCCTTCTTGATCAGTTTTTTTGTGTTTTCTGCAGGTCCAGATCATCCCAACTGCAGCTACAGTCAAAAGAGATCCAGCAACAGCAGCAGCAGCAGAGATTGGCACTACCACAGATACAGAGTCTGAATGGTGTGAAGGAGTTGATTGTGAGAGAGTTTGTGAAGAGGACTTTAATGGTGACTGTGAGGAAGATTGTGGAGGAGACTCTGTGCTTGATGCTGTAACTGGTAAAGATATTCATTAGTGTGAGTGAAAGTGTCAGTCTATAACAAAATATTCAAATTCTGTGTAAAGACAATAATATTGTATGTATTCATTTTTTTCAGCTATTTTTGAGTAAATACATTTATACCAAGGGTAGCCAAGTTATTTCATTATTAAAACAACTACAGACAAGCAGGTGTGCCCTGAATAAATGCAATGCATTGTATATTCGCTTTTTCCCGTATAGAATAATCTTTACAGCCCTTTTATATCATTGTGTTTAATTTATATTGCTTTTCCATACGGGAGGAAAACGTCTGTTTAACGCATTGCATTCTGGGCTCGTCTGCTCGCCTGTATGGAGTTGGTCCTTTTACCATCACTTAATGCATTTCTTATTGCATGTTAATATCTGCTGGTATAGTTTGCCAACAATAAGGTTTATACTGAATTTGGTCTTTATCATCTTAGTCCGTTTTGCCACATTAAGCGTACTGGGCAAGTATAAAAGTGAAAGTTTGTGCACTGTGTTTATGGCCATATGCTTGCCTTGAAGCACTGTGATGTTACTTGTGGAAGTGTAGAGGTCTGAGAGTGCAAGTTTGAAAATGCAAGTGCATGTCTGCAGCCAGACCCTTCTCTGAACATTGGTGGGAGCAGCTGTTCTTAGTGTGTTTACAGGCAATGTAACATGCTATTTTTGAAGTAGCTTCGGGCTTTTTTTAATACATATGTTTGCTTAAATTTATTTTCAAGATCTGTGGTAAACTATCTGCTGTTGATTTCAGTATGGGTATAAATGTCGTGCAAAATGATATTTAAACTCACATTAGACACTTTTTAACATTGAATAAAGCACATAATAAGTACCTGAGATTATAACTGTCAGAGTTTGTGGTGTTGTTCCAGCCATGACGTTGCAGAAATAGAAACTGTTTCAAAATTAGAAATTTTGTGTGTCGCCGTTGTGGCTAGTTAGGACAAAAACTAGGACACAGTGTTATATCATAAAATATGCTTCCTTTGAACCAGAGGTCTCAAACTCAATTCTTGGAGGGCCTCAGCTCTGCCGAGTTTAGCTCCAACCAGCTACAACTCAAACCTGCTTGGAAATTTCTAGTAATCTTGAAGACCTTGATTAGCTGGATCAGGTGTATTTGATTAGGGTTGGACCTAAACTGTGCAGAGCTGTGGCCCTCCATGAATTGAGTTTGAGACCAGTGCTTTACACAGAGTGCGCCTAATCATGAAATCGTGAAAAGTGAAAGTGAACAGCAAGCGCTTATTCAAAGGTGATTTAAAAAAAAATTGTGAATAACTGTTGCTGTCATGACAGATCTATTTCAGAACCAGCCTCTATCAAAATAATCTGGTTACGGGTACAGGCCTGAAATTATTGCTGGCAGGCCAGTTATGCCCCTCGGCCCATCTGTTGCCGACCACTGCAATAGAGATTTGTTTTTGTTACATTTTAATTGGCATAGCCTTTTTCTAGTTAAGGTTAAAACTGTCACGTTTCAGGCAGGAACAGACGAACAACGACGTAGTGAAACGAACAGTTTAATATAATCCACAAGGAACTCGGGAAACACAGGAACACAGGGTGGTAACATTAAGGTCTGACACATGAGGAGGGTAATCACACACACATTAAATAGACAGACTGATTAACACACCAGGTGCAGACAATGAGGGAGAGACCAAAACACACAGATCTGCAGGGGGAAATGATGGGAGAAACCAACTAAAACGTCCAGGGGTGTGACAAAAACAAGGTTAAGATACTGATAAACAGTAGTGTTTCGTTGGACTCAGACCATTTTGGAGAAGTTAATAGAATATATTTGGACAAGTTAATAGAATTAGCTTGATAAAGCAGAATTTGCATTCCAATCAATTGACCAAACGTTAGTCTAGCAAACACTCAGTATTGATTATTTATTAATGCAAAGAAATATTAATTTCCAGGGTAAGGGAAATACCTTGTTTTAAGGTACAGTACTACTCAGAGCAGGAACAGTAGCAAGATCTAAATCATTAAATTGACTTAAGCAGAGAATCAAAACCAAATACTCATACTGTATGTATTGTGCACAAAGATTTATAAACTAAATCACGAACACATAACTAGTTATGACCCTTTGTCTGAGAGTATGGTTTGAATTGCTCTGGCAATCTGTATTCTGATTAAATTACAAACACACATGGCATTCTATGAGGAGGTGGTGTACACCAAAGTGTGCATCATTAAATGACCATTTATTTGATAGGAGACACAATATAGGTTGGGTTACATGAACTAGTACTTCACTCATAAAGCATGTATAAAGCAATATACAAGACAAAAACAACATTCAGGAACAGTAGTAATTCAAAATGACCTGGGGGTATGCATGATATAAAGGTCAAAGACAGGTTTGTCTGTGAGTGAATATAGGGAGAGTCCATTTCTATGGCATTGTGTGTCTTTCCTATGGATATACCTTAACCAAAAAGTAGTATACTTTAAGTTTATTTTATTAAGTATACTTATGCTAAGTTTAGGTATATTTTTGTCTTTTCGGATGCTAAGTTTACTTTTACATGTTGTTTGAACATTAATGTGTGTTGGCAGTGTATGTACAAATCTACCCTATAATGATAAAAAATCCATGCAGTGGTTTTTAATTAGTCTGTAAAAATAATATCCCCTTTTTCAAATCGAGCCGTTCTCAGATGCCTGTCGGTGTGCCATCACACCCACAGAGGCCGTTCCAACCACAGTTGATTGACATGAGCGTTTTACCTCAGATCAGCTGTCAGAGTTTCGATGCCAGAGCGGATATGTACGTTAGACAAGAATATCTCCGATTGAGCGATTGAGGTGTTGTGTTGCTGGATGTAATAATGAACATAGTGGTCGTCATTTACTCCCAACATCTGAGCTGCTGAAGATGCAGTAGATTATGTTTGTTTGTGAAGGGAATGCACCTCTCGATCTACATAAATGCATCTATGTTTGCACAAATCATTCGTGATCCACCTTCACTTACAGCAGAAGTAAGGGTTTTTTTTATGAATCTTTGCAATCGCCTTTCCTTATAAAGTGCTAGTCAGCAAGTTTAGCAGCTAAATGCGGCTAAAGTAAACAGGCGCGTCTGTCCACAGAGACCAGAGGGGCCGGCGAGTAGAGCTCATTTGCATTTAAAGCAGCCTCGACCAGAATGAGATGATTTTGTAGAGTTGATTTTGGCAAGGTAAAAAGGGTGTTGTTTTACAAAACCATTGAGAATTTTTAACCAAAGTATATTATAGACTTTCATTAAGACCCTAAAGAATCAAATTAACTTGTGGAAAATGGGCATCTGATGACCCCTTTAACAATAGAACCGCCAGAGGTCGCTGTATACCTAAAACCTCCATGCGGGTAAATTTCACCCACGTGCAAACAAGTGTTTTGATATGGCTAAAGAAGATTTTATTTCACTGTATTATGCCACTGTCTTAATAAAGAAGTGTCTAGTGTCATATAAAATTATTGTCTAGTCATCAACTTATATTTTTGCCCTGTTATTTTATGTTGATAAATGTTTATGCAGGCTACAGTCCGTTTTCATAACTGTCAATTTAACATAAACAAGACTGCGCTGACAAAGGGAATTAAAAGGAAGTAACTACATAATTGTGTTGTGTAATATTAGAATTCATTGCCATTATTCGATAAATTAAGACAATTCATGTTATTGAAATTACTAAAATAGCCCACAGACAGTGTGTAATAATAACTCGCGCACACTGCATAGGGTGATGCGATGTCACCTAATTCACCTAATGAATGATTAATTTGTTTATTTATATCATTTATACTTTTAATAAGAGAACAACACAAATAAACAGGGTAATCAAAATAAAAAGGTTGTATTCATTATATATATATATATATATATACTGTATATATATATTTTTTTTTCAGGAAACGGCCAAACTAGAATAAATAGCAACACAGTATCGAATAATAAACAATAGAAATTGCAAAACAAAAATTAAATAAGTAATCCAAAGTTTTAACAACATGTATAACGTTAGGCTAAAACATCTAAATATGAGATCGCTGTCAGATGAGCCGTCAGATACTGAGCCGACCCAGGACGCATAACAGACTCTCCAATAATTATGGTATTTAGTGCTTCTAATACCTCTTCGTCAAAAATCAGCTGCCTTCTTTTACTCATATTGACTTTATTTATGAAACTGATAACCTATGGAGCCCCTTAAGGGACAGGGTGGTGAAAAAAATCAGAGTGAGTGAAAAAAAAATCAGGGTGGGAGGAAAAATATTTTTCAGATTTTTTTGCGTTCTCTCGCAAAACTTTGCGTTCCCTCGCAAAACTTCCCTCGCTAACGTTTTTCTCTGCCCGCGCTATTTCGGGTGGGGATACACACCGTCTATTTGTTGTCTGCCCGGGAGCGAAGCAGGGGAGTCAGTTCTCGAGGGAGCTGACTGCCGCGTTTGCGTTCCCCACGGCTCAGCTTCCGCTTCTGCCGAGGCAGGGCGGCGGCTGTGATCATGGGGATCGCACATAAATCTACAGACAGGTAGAGACAGGTTCTCCCTATTTCTGCCTTTCTCCCTAGATTTATCGCTCTCTCTCTGGGCGGGAAGCCCGCGCTGCGGTTCTTCCCCTTTGAATGAGAGCTTGCGGCGAGTCGGGCGCTGTCAACTCCCGAGGGGGCTGACTGGTTGCTTTCTCGCTGCACACGTTTCGTCCCCGGAGGGCTCTCTTCGAGGAGGGAGTCCTCGTGAACTTCCCCGCGGCTCGTATCCCGCTTTTGCCGAGGCATTGCGGCAACTGCAGCCGTGGGGATTGCAGCATAGATCTGTGATCGGTTAGAGACGGACGTCCGCCCTATCTCTGCCTTTCTCCTTTGATCTAGCGCTCTCTCTCTGGGTGCTCTAAGCCCGCGCTGCGGTTCTTTCCCATCTGAGTGAGAGCTCGCGCTGCTGCGGCTATTTTTTCTAGTAAGAGGCAATAAATAAATAAATAAAAATAAATAAATAAATAATAAAAAGCTGAGTGTCGCGACTCGCGCTCCCCCGTTCAGGGACCGAGACCCGCGGCACTCTAAGTTGGGGTCCTCCAAGGCGAGGCCCGACCTGCGGGTCATGCTTCAGTCTCGGAGGCCCCACGTCCCAAAGCGGTCCGGATGCCAGACCAGGACCGCCGAGGGCAGCCCCTACCGGGGAAGAGCGAGTCACACCGCATTACACGGTGTCCGTTTCTCCTCGGTGCCCTCGGGAGGTCAGTTTGCTGTCCCTGCCAATGTTACAGGACACAACGGCCTCCGACGAGCACTTACCCCGGATTTCTCCGCCCGGGATCGTAGCGGAACCGGGGTGCTCGTCACCCCCTCGGGGGTCTCTAGAACCGTTAGCTCGGCAGTCTCCTGTCGGTCTGCCGTTACAGGTCTCCGAGCTAGTAGTTCAGTCAATTCCAGAGGCCAGCCTCGAGCGGCTGGTTCCCTTAGTAGACTATTTAGCAGCGTGGAAGCTACTGCCAAATGTGTCTGCATGGGTCCTGCGCACTGTAGAAAAAGGTTCAGTTCGGCGCCCGTCGCCGCCATTCGACGGGGTTTTTCCCACTCTGTGGGCCCCGAGCAGGCTCTGGTCATGGAGCAGGAAGTAGAGACCCTTCTGAGGAAGGAGGCCATCAAGGTGGTCCCTCCTCACGCAAGGGAGTCCGGGTTCTACAGTCGGTACTTCATTGTTCCAAAGAAGGATGGAGGGCTGCGGCCCATCATAGATCCCGCCGCCTCAATCGATCAGTTATGAAACTGAAACTCAAGATGCTTACAGTCAAGCAAGTAGTGTCATAAATCAGGTCCGAGGACTAGTTTGTGACGATAGATTTGAAAGACGCGTACTTTCATGTTTCCATCCTTCCTCAACACAGGAAGTTCCTGAGGTTCGCTTTCAGGGGCAAAGCTTACCAGTATCGGGTTCTTCCCTTTGGCTTAGCACTCTCACCCCGCACGTTTACGAAATGCGTAGAGCCCTGGTCCCTCTTCGACTTCAGGGCATTCGCATACTAAACCATATCGACGACTGGCTGATCCTAGCAGCGTCCGAGAACTTAGCGGCTCGACATCGAGATGTCGTTCTCGCGCACATGAAAACGTTGGGGTTAAGACTAAAGGCCAAGAAAAGTGTGCTTTCTCCATCACAGAGGACCACTTATCTGGGCGCGGTGTAGGATTCGACCACGATGCAGGCATGTTTGTCTCCTGCTCGGATCGAGTCGATCCTCGCCGCAGTCTAGAGAGTCAAGGAGGGCCGGTCACTCACGGTCAAGCAGTTTCAACAACTGCTGGGTCTAATGGCAGCTGCGTCCAACCTTTTGGCCTGCTGTACATGAGACCCCTACAGTGGTGGCTCAAATCCAAGGGGTTCTCCCCGAGGGGAAACCTGCTCCGTATGATCAAGGTCACGCGCAGAGGGCTACGTGCCTTAGATACGTGGAGGAAGCCGTGGTTCCTAATCAGGGCCCGGTATTGGGAGCCCCTTGCCGCCGCGTCACGCTAGCGACGGATGCATCCCTCACTGGATGGGGGGGCGGTCATGAGTGGCCGCCCCGCCCAAGGTCTATGGACGGGTCGTCATCTCAGTTGGCACATCAATTGCCTCGAGATGCTGGCCGTATTTCTAGTGCTGAAGTACTTTCTCCCAGACCTCAGAGATCGCCATGTGCTGGTCCGCACCGACAGCACAGCGGTGGTCTACTACATCAACCACCAGGGAGGTCTGCGTTCGCACCCCTTATACAAGCTGGCGCACCAGATCCTTGTGTTCCCAGGACAAACTCCTCTCACTTCGAGCAGTTCACATTCCTGGGCATCTAAATGTGGGAGCAGACATCCTGTCGAGGCAGGGGCCGAGGCCCGGGGAATGGATGCTTCACCCCGATGTGGTGAAGCAGATATGGAGAATCTTTGGTTCAGCCCAAGTAGATCTCTTCGCCACGAGGGAGAATGCTTAATGCCCCCTCTGGTTCTCTCTAGTTCATCCAGCTCCTCTGGGACTGGATGCTATGGTACAGATGTGGCCGAGGCTACGTCTGTACGCCTTTCCCCCGATTGCTCTGCTCCCAGGAGTTCTGGAGAGAGTGCGCCGGGACGGAGTCAGTCTACTGTTAGTAGCCCCGCACTGGCCGGGCCGAGTATGGTTCTCGGACCTGATATCTCTCCTCGACGGCTCTCCATGGGAGATTCTCGTCAGGAGGGAGCTCCTCTCAAAAAGGGAGGGGGGTACCCCCTGTGGAAGCTGTGGGTGTGGCCTCTGAGGGGGCACAACTCATAGCTTCCGGTCTCTCAACCGAGGTTGTTGAGACCATCCTCCAATCCAGAGCTCCCTCGACGAGGAAACTGTACGCCTGAAGTGGAAGCTTTTCACTTCATGGTGTGGAGAACGCCAGCAAGACCCAGCTAACTGCCCAGTTGGTACAGTACTGGAGTTTCTGCAGGCCCGTTTCTCCACAGGGTTAGCCCATTCCACCCTGAAGGTCTACGTGGCGGCAATTTCGGCCTACCACGCCCCTCTTGGTGGCATGTCAGTGGGTAGGAACCCCCTGGTTACACGTTTCCTCCGCGGTGCACTGAGGCTGAGGCCTCCGACGCGACCTTATATCCCTACTTGGGATCTGGCTGTGGTGCTTGAGGCTCTCTGTAGGCCTCCATTTGAGCCTTTAGAAGAGACACCTGATCATCTTCTCACTATTAAGACAGCTTTGTTGCTCGCTCTTACTTCCCTCAAGCGGGTAGGGGACCTGCAGGCCCTTTCGGTGGCCCCTTCTCATTTAGAGTTTGCTCCTGGTATGACCAAGGCATTTCTGTACCCCAGACCGGGGTACGTTCCTAAGGTCCCCACCAACACACCTCAGCCGGTCGTGCTCCAGGCTTTCTGTCCTCCTCCCTTCCGGGAGCCCGACCAACAGAAGCAAAATTGTATCTGCCCAGTACGTGCCCTGGATGCCTATGTCCACAGAACTGCCCTGTGGCGTAAATCAGAACAACTGTTCGTCTGCTATAGCCCCCCTAAGAAGGGGCATCCTGCTACCAAGCAAACTATCAGTAGATGGATCGTAGATGCCATTTCTACTTCTTATGAGTCTTCGGACCTTCCTTCGCCTATGGGTCTTAGAGCCCATTCTACTCGTGCTACGGCTGTTTCCAAAGCACTCATGTTAGGTGTCCCAATTCAGGACATCTGTAATGCTGCGGGGTGGTCCACGCCACTTACCTTTGTCAGGTTTTATAACCTAGACACCCGAGCCACTCCTGGCTCTTCTGTCCTTGTGTCCTAGCAATTTCACTAGGCAGGGACTTCGAAGTCTGGTGGCGTGGGCATCTCGTTCCCCTAGCGTTTGCCGACGCAGCTCGAGTTCCCGAAGGGGAACGTCCCAGGTTACGTATGTAACCATGGTTCCCCGAGGGAACGAGACGCTGCGTCTCGGTCCATCCTTCTGGCATCCCTGCCGAGCGCTCACTTCATTCTCCGAAGCTGACGCCGGCCGGCTTCGCACGTGCTTTTATGCTTCCTGGTTGATGACGTCACCCGCCCGTGACGTCCCGCTTTCTCATTGGTTAGATTACACATTCATTCAGAGCGTGGTTCCGCCAAAGGCGTTCCCCTAGCGTTTGCCGACGCAGCGTCTCGTTCCCTCGGGGAATCATGGTTACATAGGTAACCTGGGACGTTCTCTCGCGAAGATTTTTGCGTTCCCTCGCAAAACTTTTGCGTTCTCTCGCAAAACCAGTTGAGTTCGGACAAACACTTCCTGTTTACTTTACAGCTTGTAGTGGTTTCTACATTGCACGTTCGCAATTGAGCGACTCATAGAGTTTGATTCTGAACTTGGACTCATGTAGGCTATTATATAAATACATCAAGGCACGATTTTGGGACATTCTAAAATGCAAAACACTGTAGGACCAAATTCAGCACACACCTTATATACCAGAATAGCTCAGTATATAAACGTAACCCGCTAAATTGCACGTTAAGCGTATCCCCCAGAAAGAAAACTTAACGGGATAATAAAAGGCCGAACTCGGTATACAGTTTGTGATACATTTTAAATGTAGGAAAGCAGGTAAGCCCCGAATATGAACAGAAAGCTCTAAATTGCATGTTAAGCCTTTTCCTCCCATAAAGAAAACGCGGCTTTATGAAGACGTTGATAACAATTTTATGTTTTATTAAAAATAGGCAATTAATGAAGTAATCCATTAAACCAGTGGTTCTCAGACGTTCCAGTAGGTGGCGGCATGTCACTGTCTTAATGAGCAAGGCGTCGCGTCATTCATTCATTCATTCAATAACTAAGCAAATGGTTGTAGTTATGAATGGGTTATTAATCACGGACTCTACAAATGGATCTAAGCTGCAGGTTAATTCAGAAAGGAAACGCCGCTGTTGCTTGGAGAGACGCCAGTTCTGTTGCAGATTTCGTTGGAACTATTATTATTTCGTTAAATATAACATCATGTTTAAAATGTAGGCTACATTTAAAATGTCACTTAATATTACCCTTTTTGTTGAACTGCTATATAAAATAAATGTTGCATTTGCAGTCGTTTGGATATTGCATTCTGCTATTTTAAACATGAAAAACAATAACTCGCACAGGGTATTTTTCTGTATACAATACATATTTCCATACAATACATATTCAATATATATTTACAGTTTTTATATTTCAGCCTGTTCATTATTAAAATAATACACAGAATCACCCAAACAGATACAAACTTACACTAGTCAGTTTAAATAGTCTGTATTAGTCTGTGTCGTACAGTTTGAGCACCGGTCCAATCCACTGCGGCACATTTTTGTTCATTATGATTTTTTCACGTCGATATTGGAACGTACAAAGCCCGGTTAATTTAATGCTTTAGCTGCAAATATTGCGAATATGGAAACATTTGGATTTGTGCTGAAGAACAGCGATACGTGAGCCCATACTTTCAGTTTCGCTTTAAATTATTTATTTTAGTTTATTTCTAGCTAAATGAGCTTATACCTATTATTATATACTGCATTATATTATATTTATTCATTAAAAATGAATAAGTTATAGTTTTTTGGTTTTGGTTTTTGGTCTGTTCTGAATACAGTTAAATTTAAAGGATTTGCTGTGGAGTGCTAGGCTATGTGTGTTTATAATGTTGGTATTATAACACTGTAGGCCTGCTAGTAGTATTATTTCTGAATAAAATGGGACTAATAGGCTACGTGACTTATTTGTTTTATTTTTCCTTTCAAAAACTTATTATTTTTTTTTAAACAAACAGCAAACAAATTAACCATGGTTACTATACTTAAACCATTGTAACTACTGTCTTAATTCCTCCATTAGCTTTCCTTAAGCGTTTTCTGTATCCTAAAGGTTTTCTGTGGGGAGAAAAGACATTAGCAAGTTGCATTTATGACTATCTGCTTTATTGAGAGTAATGCTGTTAATATTAAATTTTTTATTAGTATGAATAGCATTTATTAATACCGAATTGGTCCTCCGCTGTCACTGTTTTATTACATTAATCCACATTAAGCGTTTTAGAATGTTCCAAAATCGTGCCTTAAACTATAAGCAATTAAATGACTGTATTTCTATAATAGGCCACTTGAGAACCGCTCCGTTGTGAACATACTGAGCGGAGTAAACAGGAAGTGTTTGTCCGAACTCTACCAGTTTTGCGAGGGAACGCAAAAAGTTTTGCGAGAGAACGCAAAAAAATCTGAAAAATAGTTTTCCTCCCACCCTGAATTTTTTTTTCACTCACTCTGACTTTTTTCACCACCATGTCCCTTAAGGGGCTCCGTAGATAACCACTAATTTAGTGAGTAAAAAGCGCTGCCTAGCAATGTACAATGTAAAAACATAACCGGCAAGATCATGACAGCGTGAAAATACACGCATTATATAGTGGGTAAATTTGACGCACGCTGGCGCTTTTAGATATAAATGCTCAGTTTTTCGATCTGGCATTACCTAAATAATTTTTAACACCAGGGGATTTTAAATTAAACAATTTTAGTAGAAGTCAATGACTGGGAGACTTGAGTGTTTTATTGAAAATCTGTTATGTACATTTAAATAACAGCGGTTCTAGTGTTTAGTGTCCCTATCTACACTGTAAAAAAGGGCCTGCAGAAGAACAGAAAGAGGCCCTGAGAAGAGTGTAATGTGTAATCAGATTAGTTTACCATCATGACCATGTATGTAAGGCATGTGGGAGAATAATCAAGTTATTTGGATATTATGAACACATGTTTCCTGAGTGAAATGTATGCATTGCACAGGGGTAGAAGGACTAAAAAAACACACCTTGTGGAAACAACTGTATAAACGTGTGCAGACACAGATTCTGTCTCTGACAATAAAGTCTATCTTCTGGCATCAAAACCTCAAAACCTCAAGACCTCAAGACTCACAGAAGCGGCAGAAGCCACCACAATGGCTGCTCTGTCAATTCTTTGTCGTCAATTAGGAACCTAGGTGTGTTATTTTATAGCAATCTTTCCTTTAAAAGCCACATTTCTAGCATTTGCAAAAAAGCATTTTTCCATCTCAAAAATATATTGAAATTACAACCCATGCTCTTGGGTTGCAGAAACGTTAATTCATGTGTTCATGACCTCAAGGTTAGATTATTGTAATGCTTTATTGGGTGGATGTTCAGCACGGTTGTTAAACAAAGTCCAGCTGGTCCAAAATGCAGCAGCTAGAGTTCTTACTAGAACCAGAAAGTATGACCATATTAGCCCGGTTCTGTCAACACTGCACTGGCTCCCTATCAAACATCGTAAAGATTTTAAAATCTTGCTTATTACTTATAAAGCCCTGAATGGTTTAGCTCCTCAGTACCTGAACGAGCTCTTATCACATTATAGTCCGCTGCGTTCTCAAAACTCTGGCAATTTGACAATACCTAGAATATCAAAATCAACTGCGGGCGTCAGATCATTCTCTACCTAACACTGTTCGGTAGGCAGACACACTCTAAAATTTCAAAACCATAATGCCATTTTTCAAAAAGCACACCCATTTCCCTGAACTATAAACACTATTCCCCTGCTTTAACACATGAGTCAGATTTGGTGAACAGTTACTGCAAAACTCTAAACACAAATCCCTACATTTCTCAGTGCTTACACCATGTGGTCATTCAGAAAGCACTAGCATTCAATATTGTTCACTCAAACCTGCAAAGTTTGAGCTCAATTAGCACACAGTTACCCAAGTGGAAACACAAGGAGTCAAAATTTATCACATATCAATCAGAACCTTTGATGGAGATAAAAGGGCCAAAGTCAGCTTACAGTTTGGTGCATTTCTCAGATCAGAAATGAAATTCTCAAAACTACTTGTTCAACCTCCACATCATCTAGTCATTGTGTTTATCATAAAATGTTTTTAATTTTTTGAACAAGTTGCATTTGCTTTGGTATGTTCATGCAGCTGATTATGCAACTGATTTGTCTGCAATCATCAGTTCCTTCTGTCACGTTGCTCAAAATGTATTACATCTATATAGTTCTCTGTGCTATAGTCATACAGATCAACCACTGATAAAGCAGTTCTCTGAAATAGCTCAAAGGTACATCTCAACATCTCATGAACCTTCAACTGGAAAGCATATACAGACAGAGGACAACACAAGAGTTGCAAATTCTAACAGTAGACTTTCTAATTTATATTTCCGCCTTTGCCCATATTTCTTTTTCTTTTCTATTTCACAATGACTTTGTATTATTTGTATTATTTTATTTATTTTTTTATTTTTTATTTTTTTTTGTCTGACCACTAGTAAAAGTGTAACTATGGATCCCATCCAGTCCTTTTTCAATCAATATCCCGCATCCAGTAATGTGTAATTTCGAAGAGGAAGAGTAGGAGGTGAAAGAGGAAGAGGAGGAGAAGGAGGAGGAGGACAACGACAACAATGTGGAAGAGAAATGGGAAGGGCAAGAAAACAAGTAGTCTCATATATTTTAGTTGATGCGTGCCAGGGTTGGATCAGGCATGCAAGAGAATTTTACCCCTGCTGCTTGTCCAGGGCCAAATTATTCTGTGATGTTGTCTGTTGTCCAAACCAAAGACAGGATGCTGAGGCAGAATAATTGTTTTTGTTGTTATTTGCTGTTTTGTGCTGTACTCTACAATACATTAGATTAAAGATTAAAACACTTGCAAATGCATAGATTTGTTGTGTTCATCATGTGAATTTTTTTTTCCAAGCAACACTTGGAAAGTGTTACCAGTTTTCGTTTTGTTTTGAATTGATCGCATCATTGTGTAAAACTGTGTTGTATTGTGTGTGTTTTTGAGGGTTTGTGTGTCATGTCTGAGAGCAAAGTTTGTTTTTTAAGCAAGATTGAGTTGTTTTGAGTGGAGAACTTCATTTTGACCAGAATATAGTAAGTTCGGGGAATTGAGTTAGAAGTTACAGATTTGTGTTTAGAGTTTCGCAAAAAAGAGGCATAATTTCAAGAAATGTGTTTAAGCAATGGAGAAAAACTGTAATTAGGTCAACCAGAACAGTGCATCGTCAGAAGAATGGCATCTACGCTAATATTAGTCTGTTTCTTTCTAATTCTGAGGTCACCGTAGCCACCAGATTTAGTTAGTATCCAGATCAGATGGTCACTGCAGTCCCCCAGATCCAGTCCGTACCCAGCCCAGATGGTGGATCAGCACCTAGAGTTGACCTCTACAGCTCCGAATGTCAGCGGAGACCACGTCAACTAGATGAGCCCCAGAGATGGATCCCCAGTGAAGACCTCGTCACCTAGACGGCCGTCGGCACAAGACCACAGGAACCAGATGAGTCCTCTGCACATTGGAACAAACTGCTGGTTCGTCTGGCCAGAGGAGAACTGCCCCCCCGACTGAGCCTGGTTTCTCCCAAGGTTTTTTTTTCTCCATTTCTGTCACCGATGGAGTTTTGGTTCCTTGCCGCTGTCGCCTCTGGCTTGCTTAGTTGGGGACACTTCATTTCCAGCGATATCATATACTATTTGAACTAAACTGAGCTGGATGTTGACATCATTGTATTCAATGATGAACTGTCTTTACCTGAAAATTTAGTGTTTACTGTTGCCCTTTTGCATTATTGATGTACTATTTCCCATTTAATACTGTACAGCTGCTTTGTCACAATCTGTGTTGTTAGAAGCACTATATAAATAAAAATGACTTGTGTGTATCCACTAGGCAATGATGAGAAGGTCACAGACTAGACAAGCTTCATGGTATCTACTCAGATGCCTTCTATTCAGGATTTTGATGTTATGCATAAAATCTAAATATGCTAATGAGTATTGTGTATATAGAGGAAATGCATGGCACTGCTCTTTTTCACTGTGGGCTGCAGAAAATTTTGTATTTTGTATTTCTTATGACAAAGCTATAATATAAGAAATTCAAAGTACAATGAAAACACTTAATTGTGTTTTTTATTGCTGTCACTATTTCCTGTAAAGGAATTCCGCATAAGCCCAGCCCATTTGTGAGGTCCAACCTACTTGTGTTGCAAGTCTCTACAATTTGGAGGGGAGGTCCTCCCAGCCAGGGCCATTTCTAGCCATTTTGACGCCCTAGGCAAAATCCCTATTGGCATACTGCTCCTTTCTGGATGTCACAGGGCTGCAGTGGTACATACTTGAGTGAGTGTGATGAGCAAGAGGGTTAATAACCTTGTGTTTATTTGACTGTTCAAGCACAATAGGATGTTAAAGAGATGTCATATATATTGAAAGAGAAGATTAGTACTCATGTGACGTTTAAGATGATACTGCATTTAAGATGTGCACTCAGAAACCCATACAGTATGTCATACAGTAAGTTTAAAATTATATGCAAAAAGCAAACTTTCAAGATATCGGAAAACTGCAATGTCACATGAGTGTGACTGCGATAGGCATGAAAATCAAGACCAGACAGATGTTTTGCCCTGTTCTGGAAAAGTGGGCAGGAAGCAGCAGCTCGTTTGCAATTAAAGATATTTGCATAAAAAATATGTTTTTGCATCTGTTTAAAAAGGACATTTACAACATGGAATAATTAATTATCTGTGGGATATTTTGAGCTGAAACTAGGGGCGCCTGAGGTGTATTCCGAAAGCAAGGTTAGCTTACTGTCACACAGTGTTGGGTATAACTAGTTACTAAGTAATTAGTTACTGTAATTTAATTACTTTTCCCTTGGAAAAGTAAAGTAAAGGATTACTCTTATTATTCTGTAATTTAATTACAGTTACTTCTAATGTAATTGAACTTAATACTGTGTATAGACTGTAGAACATTTATATATATATATTAAAATAATATAATATTACCTTATATTTTGCTTCTATTAGTGCTTTATAATTTACATATCATACACTATATCATACTATAGTTGATTTGATTCCATTAAACAAATTTAACATAGCTCATGCTTAAAAATCACTCAATTAACAATTAAAATTTGAAAATAAAAATGAAAATAAATAAAACAACTACATTTTAACTGGAATGTGGTATACATATGAATTCATAAGCTATAGCAATTAGGGCTGGCTGTATTAGCTAGCTTACATTTGACTTACACTTACTGCTATATATATATATATATAGTTTCGAATATATAATTTTCAATATACAGTACAGACCAAAAGTTTGGACACACCTTCTCATTCAAAGAGTTTTCTTTATTTCCATGACTATGAAAATTGTAGATTCACACTGAAGGCATCAAAACTATTAATTAACACATGTGGAATTATATACATAACAAAAAAGTGTGAAACAACTGAAAATATGTCATATTCTAGGTTCTTCAAAGTAGCCACCTTTTGTTTTGATTACTGCTTTGCACACTCTTGGCATTCTCTTGATGAGCTTCAAGAGGTAGTCACCTGAAATGGTTTTCCAACAGTCTTGAAGGAGTTCCCAGAGATGCTTAGCACTTGTTGGCCCTTTTGCCTTCACTCTGCGGTCCAGCTCACCCCAAACCATCTCGATTGGGTTCAGGTCCGGTGACTGTGGAGGCCAGGTCATCTGGCGCAGCACCCCATCACTCTCCTTCTTGGTCAAATAGCCCTTACACAGTCTGGAGGTGTGTTTGGGGTCATTGTCCTGTTGAAAAATAAATGATGGTCCAACTAAACGCAAACCGGATGGAATAGCATGCCGCTGCAAGATGCTGTGGTAGCCATGCTGGTTCAGTATGCCTTCAATTTTGAATAAATCCCCAACAGAGTCACCAGCAAAGCACCCCCACACCATCACACCTCTTTCTCCATGCTTCACGGTGGGAACCAGGCATGTAGAGTCCATCCGTTCACCTTTTCTGCGTCGCACAAAGACACAGTGGTTGGAACCAAAGATCTCAAATTTGGACTCATCAGACCAAAGCACAGATTTCCACTGGTCTAATGTCCATTCCTTGTGTTCTTTAGCCCAAACAAGTCTCTTCTGCTTGTTGCCTCTCCTTAGCAGTGGTTTCCTAGCAGATATTCTACCATGAAGGCCTGATTCACACAGTCTCCTCTTAACAGTTGTTCTAGAGATGTGTCTGCTGCTAGAACTCTGTGTTGCATTGACCTGGTCTCTAATCTGAGCTGCTGTTAACCTGTGATTTCTGAGGCTGGTGACTCGGATGAACTTATCATCTGCAGCAGAGGTGACTCTTGGTCTTCCTTTCCTGGGGCGGTCCGCATGTGAGCCAGTTTCTTTGTAGCGCTTGATGGTTTTTGTGACTGCACTTGGGGACACTTTCAAAGTTTTCCCAATTTTTCGGACTGACTGACCTTCATTTCTTAAAGTAATGATGGCCACTCTTTTTCTTTACTTAGCTGCTTTTTTCTTGCCATAATACAAATTCTAACAGTCTATTCAGTAGGACTATCAGCTGTGTATCCACCTGACTTCTGCACAACACAACTGATGGTCCCAACCCCATTTATAAGGCAAGAAATCCCACTTATTAAACCTGACAGGGCACACCTGTGAAGTGAAAACCATTTCAGGTGACTACCTCTTGAAGCTCATCAAGAGAATGCCAAGAGTGTGCAAAGCAGTAATCAAAGCAAAAGGTGGCTACTTTGAAGAACCTAGAATATGACATATTTTCAGTTGTGTCACACTTTTTTGTTATGTATATAATTCCACATGTGTTAATTCATAATTTTGATGCCTTCAGTGTGAATCTACAATCTACAATTTTCACAGTCATGAAAATAAAGAAAACTCTTTGAATGAGAAGGTGTGTCCAAACTTTTGGTCTGTACTGTATATATATATATATATATATATATATATATATATATATATACACATATATACAAGCCTTGCCCACTCCCGACATCAAAATGGATATATTTGCATGAGTTACTAAGATTTACAGATGAGGAAGATACATGTGACATGTCAGTTATGCACTAAAAAAAAAAGACAATGTCTCAAATACATTAAACACAAATATATTCACTGTTGGCTCGATTGGTGGATTGATTTGATCTACAGTATGATTGACATTAAGGGCTGCTTAAGAATAAATGTGCACATAATATTATCTTGAATCACTGAACCTGTATCAAATTAGTAAGATTGCATTTAAACTGTTGTTTATGGAACTTTAGCCCTGACTGATTTGTTAGGTTATTTCAAGTCAGTTGTAGACTTTAATTTCCACTTTTCTTAGCATATTTTATATAACAGGCCGCCAAAAGTTACATCTTGTAAAATGGGGCCTAATGGGTCCCCTTTGTGTAGCCTAAAGAATGCAACCTGCAGCTCTGTAATTTTTTTTCTGCAACTGCATTTTTCAAAACAGCCCAGTTGTGCATGAAAACTGCAACACTGCTTATAATATAAAATTGCACACCCCTACTTGAAAGTAACAGGCAACAGTGTTTGAGACCTGATTCATGTCATAATTGTGCTATACAATACATGATAATGTAATGATACTGTAGATCAAGCCTTTATGGTCAAAAGATGGCACAATTTACCTTTCACATACCTGGACATGATTGACAGAGATCATTGTTGAGATGTGTCGTCTGATTGAAGAATGAATCATTCAGCACACAACTGTAGGAATCAACAAGGCACTTAATCTCCAGAGGTAGAGAGAGACGGTTGTTGAGATCAGATGCACTGATGCTGGACCACAAACTCTTTCCTTTGTACCAGGAGAGAGTCATGTGACTCACATTCACCACTGAACACAACAATGAACAATTCTGCTGTGATGATGAAGGATCTTGTGGAGAGTTCCTGTTGATCGCAGGAACAGGCAAACGATCTGGAATAGAAATGTATTGTAATTAAGAATAATAATAAAAAATATTTTGTGAATAACCGATAATAGACTCTTGAAATGAGACAGCCATGTTGTAACTAATGGGTGTGCAGGCTGATCCAAAGTCGCTTTGGAAGAAACTCTGTTCACGTAGAGGACATCCTCCAGACAGTTATTTTCAGGTATGATAACGAGAGGATCTTAGGGCTCTGATAGTTAGCCATTGGTTTTTCTCTATTTCATACTAATGTGAGTGCACTGTCTTGCTATCTTTGTCAGATATTGAAATGATGTCCCCTGAAAACCCAGAATGACATGTCTTTTTAAGACGTCTTTTGGACATCCACTGCTGACATCCACAGCATGTAAGTACATCCACAGTCACTGTGGACATATTTTCAGTGTCTTATAAGGTGTAACGCCATGCCAGCAGAGGGAGCCCTCACCCACTGACTGACTGTTGCTGCTCCCTCTGCTGCTTCATTGGTAACTTCCTGTTTGGTGGACATAAAAGGAGGCCATTTACAAACTGACTTTGCGAAGTATTGTTTTTCTGTGCGGACTCTACTAAGCATTTTCTCTTGTTTCATTGCCTTGTTTTTGTTATTTTCATGGTTTGGTTTCTTGTCATAGTTTTGCCTTGTTTTTGCCACGGTTTTGTTTCACGTCATAGTTTTGTCTTGTTTTAGCCATAGTTTTGTCTTGATCCACTGTCTAGTTTTCATAGCCTTGTTTATTTTTCTCATTTGGACTGCTCACCGGTATTTGGACTCTTTGCTTGTTTTATTGGATTACGTTTTGTCTTGCCTACGTTTCACGGATTGTTTGGAGATTGACCCTGCCTGTCTGACTACTCTGTGTTCAAATAAAGCTCGCACTTGGATCTCATATGCTTCCCACGAGTCTCCGTTACAGAATACTTCGCCGCCCCACAGATCCAGCAGCTTTTGGACACAACCCACAATCACCATGGATCCAGCATCATGCCTTGTTCAGCTCCGTCAAGGTAACCGGCCAATCGAACAGTATGTTATGGACTTTTGTGAACTTTGTCACTTGGTGGACTTTAAAGAAAGCTTTCTCAAAGACCTTTTCTTCTATGGTTTACGTATGGACATTTCTAACAAAATGCCTGGTCATGCCACTGTTCACTGGTACATTATATTGACTATGCTTTGTTGCTGGCTGGATCGTGTCATGTCTTCTAAGCCAAAGCCTGCTCAAGTCATGTCCACCAAGCTCACGCCATGCCTGCCGCTCCAGGGCCTGCTCACGCCATGCCTGCCGCTCCAGGGCCTGCTTACGCCATGCCTGCCGCTCCAGGGCCTGCTCACGCTATGCCTGCCGCTCCAGGGCCTGCTCACGCCATGCCCGCCCGTCCAGAGCCTGCACCTGTCATGGCCGCCCTTCCAGAGCCTGCACCTGTCATGGCCGCCCTCCCACAACCAGCTCACAAGATGGCCGCCATCCCCAAGCCTGTTCTCAAGATGCCCGCCATCACCAAGCCTGTTCACAAGATGGCTGCCCTGTCTGAGTCCCTGCCTGATTCTCCGGTGTCAAGTCAAGTCAGGGCTACACTTTCTGTGTCAGGTCAAGATACAGCTGTTCTCCATGAGCCAAGCCAAGATACAGCTGTTGTTCTCCATGAGTCGAGCCAAGATACAGCTGTTGTTCTCCATGAGTCGAGTCAAGACACAGCTGTTCTTCTTGAGCCAAGCAAAGTCACAGCTGTGCCCCATGAGTCAAGCCATGTTGTTCCTGAGTCAAGTCAAGTTACAGCTGCGATTCCTGAGTCAAGTCAAGTTTCCAAGTTAAGTTGCAGCTGTGTCCCCTGAGTCAAGTCAAGTTTCCAAGTCAAGTCAAGTTGCAGCTGCATTTCCGAAGCCCAGTCAAGTTACAGCTATTACTCCTGTGTCAAGTAAAGCTATAGCTGTAGCCCTCAAGTCAAGCAGAGTCACAGCCGTGGTTCCTGAGTCAAGCAAAGTCACTACCAATCTTCACAAGCCAAGCCAAACTACAGCAGATCTTCATGAGCCAAGTCAAGTTGCTGCTGTTATTCCCGAGCCAAGTCAAGCCACAGCTGACCTTCATGAGCCAAGTCAAGCCACAGTTGACCTTCAATAACCAAGTCAAGCCACAGCTGACCTTCAAGAACCAAGTCAGGCCACAGCTGTTCTTCATGAGTCAAGTCAAGTCACGGCAGGCCTCCCCGAGTCAAGTCAAGTCACGGCAGGCCTCCCTGAGTCAAGTCAAGTTATGGCAAACCTCCCTGAGTCAAGTCAAGTCATGGCAGACCTCCATGAGTCAAGTCAAGAAACAGCTGTTCTACCAGAACCTTACCAGGTCCCCTCTGAGCTCCCAAGCCACGCAGAGCCCACACTCCCAAGCCACAAGTCCATAGCATCCACACCCTCAAGGTCAACAGACACCCCACTATCTACTGTGCTGCCTGTAATTTGTTGCCATTTTCAGTGTGTGGGCTGCACACTGTGCTCTGGAGACCTCATCTGTCCATGAGTCTGCTCCAGAGGCCTCGTCTGTCCACGAGTCTGCTCAAGAGGCCTTGCCTGACTGCGAGTCTGCCCCAGAGGCCTCATCTGTCCACAAGTCTGCTCCTGAGGACTCGGTTGTCCACGAGTTCACACCTATACCTCCTGAGGTGTCAGCATACGCTGTAGAACCTCCTAAGGAGGTGGTGCCCATTTATTAACTCACTACCACGTCTGCTCTAGAATTGATGCCTATGCCTTCAGAGGTGTCAGCTTATGCTGTGGATCCTCCAATGGGGGCGGCATCCTCCTATGATCTCTCTCCCTGTCATGTCATGGTCAAGAAGGCCTATCATGAAAACTCTGCCCGCCACGTCACGGTCAAGAAGGCCAATCATGAACTCTCCTCCTGTCATGTCACAGTCAAGAAGGCCTATTATTAACTCTCTGCCTGTCATGCCACGGGCAAGAACATCGTCCGTAAACACACCGCTCTGCTATGGATGTCACTAGCTTCACTGTGGATATCTCTGCTCCTGCCTGCTCTGCCTACCTCGCCATGGCTTCCTGTTCTGCCTGCTCTGCCTGCTTCGCCATGGCTCCCTGCTCTACCTGCTCTGCCTACTCCACCATGGCTTCCTACTCTGCCATTGCTCCATGGCCCAGGCCCTCCAGTGATTAATGGTCTGCTACTGCTCCACGACCCAGGTCCTCCAAGGTTCCACTGTCTGCCATTGCTCCATGGCCCAGGTCCTCCAAGTTTCCACTGTCTGCCACAGCTCCACGGTCTAGGTCCTCCAGTGTTCTGTCTGCTACTGTTCCATGGCCCAGGTCATCCAGTGCCTCACTGTCTGTCCCTGCGCCATGTTCCAGGCCCACCTCCTCTGCACGGACCTGGCCCCCCGTCCCACCCCCTGTTTTGCCTCTGTTCCCCCACCCTCCTGGACTGTTGTTTGAGCGCCAGGGGTCGCTCCTGGGGGGGGGGGTCTGTAACGCCACGCCAGCAGAGGGAGCCCTCACCCAATGACTGACTGTTGCTGCTCCCTCTGCTGCTTCATGTTTTGCTGTGCAGACTCTACTAAGCGTTTTCTCTTGTTTCATTGCCTCTCGTAGAAATGATTAATGCCAAATGAGAGGTGTGTGAAGCCACCACGAGGTTCAGTTTTAATTGAAATTAATTTGTTATAGGCTTAGCATTTGAATAAATATTGCTTGTAAGGAATGGCACTATAATTTATATTTATTTGATATATAGGCCTATATATTTAACTGATAAATAAATCAAGTGTTAACCCTTTCACACGTGAGTTTAAAAAATTCTAGCTGAGCCCCCAGAGTGAGGTTTTTTTAGGCGACCGTTATTTAGAAGGTATAGCCTTATTGTTTCCATGGCGACGCATCATGTTTGTCACATAACACAACGCAGCCACAATAGCGCTGTATGACACATGTATCACCTTTTATATAGTTTTTCCCTTTTTATTATTAATATTCACAAACGTGCCGACTGTATTATGAAATATCTGATATTCCGATTCTGAAATATGTGCAAGTAAATGTATTTGGAGGTTTAAACACTTTTATAATGACCGCGTTAGTTGATCTATGCCGAGTGATGGGCGCCGCCATTTTAGTTCGCGCTGAATCCAAGCTGTGGGATTTACAAAACGCAAATTCATCCTCTCCTCCCGAAAAACATTAAAGTAAGTCTCTGGTGAACTTGGAGAAGAGCAGAGTAAACTTTATAGTTACCTACACAATGTGTATATGATATCAATAAAACATGTCGTCAGATAACATTTGTAAGGATCTTTATTGCCGCTGCCATAGACATCGGCGTGTATTTTGCTTAATATAAATGCATCGTTTTACTAGGACGTATGTGTATGTAAATGTCTGGGACCTAAAATAAGCATTTTATTGTTGAAAACACAGAATAGTTGCGATAATATGACAAGCCCTTAGCCCGTCCGATCTGGCTCAGCGCCAGCCAAAGCAGATTTGAATTCAGCGGTTGATCACGTGACGCGCTGAACGTTTGAATCATACCGGTGTGATCGTACGCTCCAGGGACCAGCCAAGAATGATCACACTGGTGTGATCGTACGCGTGAAAGGGTTAAACTTAACAAACATGATAAACACTGCACATGCAATTTACTTTCTAATGATATTCAAAACAGAACAAAAATAAAAAGAATTATATAGGCCTATGTACAAAATTAAAATAAATTATAGTGCCATTCCTTACAAGCAATAGTTATTTAAATACAATTATTATTATTATTATTATTATTATTATTATTATATTTATAATTATAATTATATTTATTATTATTATTATTATTATTATTATTATTATTCACGAGTTCACCCTTAAATCTAATCTGGCAGTAAACAGTAAGCATATTTTGGTGTTCTGTCCTGGGGGATTAATTAATATTTAGTAATTAATATTGATCAATTAATAGATTAATAGATGTCAATGTCCCAGTAAAAAAATAAAAATAAAAAAAATAAATAAAAATGTCATATATACATACAGATACATACAACCAACCCAATATAGACATTATCTGCACGTCGGGCAGGCATCCCATGTTTGTTAGACCTATTACTTTAACATATTCTAAAGACAAAGATTACTGATTGATAGGCCAGAGTGTTTTACACTCTCATCTCATAGCTTATGTGTACATTCTTGTAAGCAGTGACAGAGGCTCATCAAATGTTTTTGAACTCATATATGATCATAGTTACATCACTACTGAAAAGCCCAGCCTAGTTTTACTAATGGATAGCAGATAGGTAGAAGATAGGGCAAATAAATGTGTAATTGTGACTCACCATAGACAGTAACATTGAATCTGTATGTGGTCTTTCTCTTGCTTCTGATGGATAATTGATAAAGTCCAGAGTCTGAACTTGTGGTGTTTGTGATGGTCAGAGATCCAGTCTTATGATCCAGCTTCAGTCTGTCTCTGAATCCCACAGCATCACCAGGAGACGTAGAGAAGCTTCCAGAGATTTTATTAATTGTAGCTATTAGAGTCTCTGAATGTCCAAACTTCCATGTTATCAGATCATCTGTCTGTATTTCAGTAATACCAGATTCTAGAGTGACTGGATCTCCCTTCATTGCTGGCACTGACATCACTGCATCTGTATCAGCAAACACTAGAGAACAAAGACTGTTTCTCAGTCACACACTGCAGTTATTATTGATGTAATACCTTAAAGTTGCTTTAATGAAACTTTGAGCTTGTTCTAGTTTTTAAATGATCACAAAATACTCTTTTTGGCATTGACTTAAAAATGAAATGAGTTTTATGAAATTGCTGTGAATTAAAATAATCCTTTTAAATGATAAAATGAAGTATTTCAGCTGATTTTCAGGTGAGTACAGCTTCATAAATCTGTTTCAAGTGAATCTAAACTGTAAAATAATGTAATATCACTAAAAAATAAAACTGTCAGGGCATTAATGACAATGAAATATATGGCATCGCAAAGATATCTTGGTCACTCATAATCTTTCAGTTTGTCCAAAAAAGTGTTTGATCCCCCAAAATTTATAAACTGGTACAAAATGAAGATTTCTGCACTGTAACAAATTCCTGTTTTTTTTTTTACAGCAAAATTATACAGAAACTTACTGTTTTGCCATTTTACAATTTATTGCTGTAATTTGCAATGCATTATTGGTTATACAGGGTTTTACAAGTGTTAACTGTTTATTTCACTGTTAGCTGTAATTAATTTACATGTAGGAGGTGCTTTCACTGTATCCTAAATATTTGTACAAGAATTTACTGTGCTGTGGCATTATGGTATTGTGCGGGCTGATATGGTTTGAAATCTGGTGGACAGAAGCACATCAACAACAGCTGAAGATAAACTGCAATAATTTTTTTTTTGGTAAGTTCAATTAAATTTACTTCCATAAGTATTAATTATTTATTTTAATGTAAGTAATTCATATATATATATATATATATATATATATATATATATATATAACGTTATATAAGTTTAATCAGGACATTTATCTTGGAGGGATGTAACGTAAAAATTTTTGATTACAGTGATATACCCCCTAAACGTTATGTTTAGCTATTTTGTAAAGGGATGTGTGGTTAACTTTATTTATCTGTTGCTTCAGGCGAGGAGGAGAAATGCGTTGTTATGTTGATATATGCTGCAGTTTGTTAGCTTTATTTGCCTTTGCTTTCTAGAGAGTATTTGTAGTTTGGCAGGCACAGCATTGCTATCGAAGTGCATGTGAGACAAAACTAACGTTACATGAAGTGCTCATTTGTCTTTGCTGATAGAAAAACATTAATATTACCATCGTTGGAAGGGTTAAGGGTTAATTAAGTTATTCTGAATTCAGTTATTCTGAAAATTGTGGCTGCATTGCTTCCTTCACAACCCCGCAACCTCCCAGCAACACCCCCCCCCCCAAAAGACCCCCCAAACTCCCGGATGGTACTCAAAAAAGATTATTTCTTTCCTATAGGGACTTGAAAATGTCAGTTGCATTGCTCTCCATTGAGGGGGAAAATTGTCTAAAGATGAACAAAAGTCTTACAGGTTTTGAACGACATGAGGATGAGTGATTAATGACAATGAAATTCCATTTTTTGGTGAATTAAACCTTTGACACTACTTCAAGAAATAGGCCATCCAAAAATTCTAATTCTGTCATGTATTCATCTTTGAGCTATTGTAAACCTGTAAAAATAAATAAATAAATAAAAATAAAAAATAAAAAAAATCCAGTTAAACAAAATACTTTATGGCTCCAAGTCATTGAGATCCAAAGCTGTTTGGTTTACTCATTCTTTGCAATATATTCTTTTATTATAGAAGAAGAAATACATTTATTCAGGTTTGAAAAAACTTGACATAATTTGTCTTTTTTGGATTAATTATTCCTTTGTAATGCATTACTATAGTTCAGCAAATGCTTTTGAACTATTGAACTAGTTTTATTAAATTCTGCACATGCTTATGTCTGTCTGACTGATGTTTGTGCCGATGTTTTGTTGGAATCAACCCACACACCGGCACCAAGACAGGCACATCAAAGGTTTTAGCAAAAAAGGTGGGAAGGTCTCCGAGAAGAGGAACAACACAGTCAATCCTCATGCGTGTTCTCTTCTCAGAAGGCTAATGGACTTTGAGTGGTTAAGCATGTAAGTTTACAAATGTATCAAAACTACACCAACAGGAGAACCCATAAAATGTCTATAAAATGACACTTGCTTTCAGACTTGTTCTTTGGTCATGTTAAAAAAAAAAAAAACTACTCAACTTACAAAAAATGTTAAAGAATGTTAAATGTTTAAAAAAATGGCTAAATGATTGTTAGAGTATTCTAGGTTTAATGAATCAGCACAGTCATTAGCATTTGTGACAGTGTTCAACATTTATT
This sequence comes from Labeo rohita, assembly GCF_022985175.1. NCBI lineage: Eukaryota > Metazoa > Chordata > Actinopteri > Cypriniformes > Cyprinidae > Labeo > Labeo rohita. Next base: position 57,778,120 of record NC_066890.1, read on the forward strand.
TCTTTTAAGCAGAAATACTCTATGAATTGCTGTGAGTTTTAACTGAAGTCAGATTAGTTTTGGTACCAAAATGCCATTCTATTGTTTGAACTTAAAAGGGTTGCCATCATTTACTCACCTTTAGTTGTTTCAAAATTCTGAGTTTCTTTCTTGTTTTAAGATATTTTAAAATGTTGGTAACCAGACAGTTGACAGTAGCCACTGACTTCCATATTTTTGCCCTATTATGGAAGTCAATGGCTACCATTACTTGTCTGGTTATAAACTTCATTAAAATATAATCTTTTGTATTCAACACAAGAAAGAAACTCATAGTTTCGGAACAACTTAAGGTAGAGTAAATAATGACCATTTTTATTTTTAGGCAAACAGTCCCTTAACTTTTATTTAACTATTGCTTTATCCTTTAATCTTGAGTTGTTTGTTGTTTTTTATTTTTTTTTTTTGTAACAGCTGAGTTTTGATAAGTTTTTCTGTAGTTGAAAAATTACAATTGTGTTACCAGTGATAGTGCTGAAGTGTTGTCATGTGTCAGCTTTAATAAACAGTTTTCTTACAACAGCTTTGAATTTGAGTGATTATTTTTTTAAATCTTTGTTTTAATGCATTCACATCAGTATAATGGTAAAAAGCACAGTACAGTTCACAGTTAAAATAGTTATTTACAGGAATTTCATAGTAAAAGTGTTAGAGCAACATCTTGGCTTTTGTTGAATTCACAGGATTTTATTGGCAATTTTTGTTGCCAGGTAAGTACTGTAATTTAGCATGATTACAAAAAAAAAAAAAAAAAATGTAATGCATTTTTACAAGTTTAATTTTATAATCCTGTAACAAAAAATACTGTATTCTGCAAACATCAATTTATTGTAAATTGCTAAGCAGTATTATATTGTAATCCATTTTACAGCAATTAGCGGCTATTTTACAGGATTTTATTTGCAAATTTTTTGCCAGTAATTATTGTAAATTCTACAGTATGTTCTTTATAGTGTGAACTTCACAAAACCTCATTCACTTGCACTATTTTCACAGGTATTAACTTTTCCAACTTCAAACTAATAACAAACTACTCCTGCATTCAGAGCTGCTGTTGCGCTTTCAGCTATATGCTTCACACAGTCAGTTGTTTCAGCACATTAGTTTATTATGATGTTGAATCATTAAAACATCAAAATGATCTTCATCCAGCTTAGCAGTAACAACAGTCAGTGAATTTAAAGTAAGACACAATTTTACATGTTTTGTCCTTAGAGGTACTGAATGAACAATATTACAGTTGCATTTCAAACACATGTATTTTATCTGACTATGATATAAATCAATAAAGCAATATACATTTGTAAGATGTGAAATTATTTCCTCATGAATTCAAAATCCAGGAACCCCGACAAAAACAGATGCCATGCAACAAAACAATAAAACTAATCTGGAGAAGAGATCTTCAAAGAGGGCAAACACCACCACCCCTATTGCTCATTTACAACCTCCTTCCTCCCTCTCCTCTCCCTTCCTGCATCTCACACTCTTCCCCCAAAAGGTTCCACTGAAAGTCACTAAGAATGTCCATATACTACATGTGTTACATTTTGTGAATATGTTGAAGTTTTCCTTTTCATGTGTGGTATCATTCTAAAGGTCTTAGTGCGATTGGTAAAATGGTCTCAATTTCACAGAAGTCACTTATATTATGAGAAAGACTGAACACTTTTGTAGAATTGTGTTTTGCTGCTGAGGGGTGTGTTTTCCCCTTAGGGTCGGGTAAGAATCTCCAGGCAGGTGTGACCCAGGGTCACGAGATCTCCTGACGAACCAAAAGGTCTTTATGTTTTTACAACTGATTGGAAGATTTGTTTGTTTTGGTCTGGTATATAAGCGAAGTGACAAAGCATTACGGGGGGATTCTGTATTCAGAAGAACCCCACACTGTGTGTGAGAGTCTCTGGAGCTTTGGCTCTAAATCTCTCACACGCTGCTGTGTATCTCTAGGCGGTCAGGTATGCATCTCTCACTCTTAGATTTATCTTTGAGTAAATGATGTTATGTATTTATTTGAATTGGAACTAAATTTAATTCTGAATTGGACTTTCATTGTTTAATTGTGTAATTGGCGTGATACATCTTACCTGACAAATAAATTGTTATATTTAATTCAGTCTGATCTCTTCTGAAATCATTATTTCTAGTAGATTAAAGTGTAGTCTGATATTTTTCACAAAGTCTGCGTCCAGGATGGTCACACCGAAGTACCAATGGTTGGACCATGGGGAACACCATTAAGGGCTTCCGTTTTCTGACTGTCACTGGCTTAACACGTTGTAGTTCTCGTGATTATAGAAAAATACATTTTATGGTGAGGACTGCAGGGTGCAGTCTGCATAAAATGTATCATAACCACCCCTCAACCTCTGAGTAAGCCCAGAACTGGCGAGTTTGTGCCATGCGTTCACTGTTGGCCAAGTGAATTGCAAAGCGATATTAGGTCCTTAATAAACGAATAATTGAAAGGAGGGGATTTACAGAATAATCAAGTATCTGAAGTAATACACATTGATATTGGTGGTCAGCCTAAATTAGAGTAAACACCTAAATTCTAACGATCATATGAAATTGGAGTCAGATTAAATATGGAGCTAGATTAAAAGTGAAACTAAATCCTGATAAATTAAGCGAACTTTGCAGATGCGCTGTGAAAAGACCGAACCAACATTAAACCTTCAACCAGACAACTGGACTCCGCATTTGGGCCAGTGGATGGATCCTTACACATTTGTTCAGCTTTTGGATAAGACTTGAAGATTATGTTCAGCTTTTAAATAAGATTCATGCCCTATGCAGTCTGAAATTCTGATCGGACATTACCTAAATTTAGGGCAGAGTAAGTTCAGTAAATCTTTACACAAAAACAGCATCAATGAACACTGAGAATGAGGAGTATTGCACCTTAAGATGAAAAGAGACGGATGCTACAACACTATTCTTACTTAATATGAAAAGAAGTTAACAGAAACTATGCACTAATGCACTGAATGTGAGATCACTGAGTCTAGACTAGAATTCATAATAATATGCTTGTTTGATTCATAATTAAAATTATAAAAACACATTTTTAACTTACCAATCAGACATGACAAACAGCAAAAAACAAACAAGCCAAACATATCCTATAGCAGTTCAGTTGAAAATCAGTCAAAAGTCAGTTTTGCAAACTGAAGACGTTTGCAAAGACACTGTTGTTGTTTGTAGAAAAATCCTGTAGACACACTTCAGATAAAAATTACTTCAGTCTCTGTCAGTGTGTGTCTTTTAGGGGGTTGTACTCCAGTTCTGCTGTTTTTTTCTGAAAACCACAGCCCCATGCTTTCGTACTGCTGTGTGCCATTGCGGTATGATACTGTTGAGATTAATGACTATTGCTTGTACTAGATTAATTTACAAATGTAGTCCAGAAACTAGTACTTTGTATTATTTGTTTGCTTCCAGACAAAATCCTTAGTAGTACAAAATTCAGGACAAAGTATGGACATTTTTTTAATTTATGTCTACCTGAATTTTAGCATAAACTGGTCAGAATTTGTTCTGTTCTGAGACACAACAAAGGAGAAATACAACCAACGATCTACAGTATACATTTTCATGTACAGTATAAACATGAATAGTGCAAGTGGACAGAGTATTTTAATTTGTAGGATAATACTAGCTAGAGACCAAGGATTGTGATGAGATTGGAAATGTTGGTCAGAGTTTGCTGAGTTGCTTTTCTGAGTTGCAAGTTTGTTGATTTGCCTAAATCTGGAAATATTTTTTTAAAACTTTCTAGAGAAACTGGAATATTCCTCTTGAACACTGTTGCATCTACATGAAACAGTTGGTGGAAGTATAACTGCAGCCAAAACAAACCACTTCTATCATTCTATGCAAATATAAATGTGTGTGTGTTATTTTTCACAGTTTGTCTATTGTTGTGACTTAGTTCCTAAATGAAAATTGTATTTATAAAGAAGAGGTTTGTAAAGAGGTCTTGACTCTACAGTGTTGAACAGCTTGTGCCCAATCTCAAAACTGTTCACCGAACTAGAGGCAAACCACTGACATTTCAAAATGTTCTGAAACAATTGTGATTTTTTTTTTTTTTGTAAAATTTAAGATCATGTGACTTTGGAAGTTCGATCCTAGGCAGGGCTGGCCCTATACACCTAGGGGCAGATCATTTTGGGGCCCTGCCTTGCAGTGAATAGTGGAATATTGCCATTTCAAACCAGCAACACATTTTACACATAGATATGCCAGTACAAGTTGCTATCAGTTAAAGCAACTCAATAATGCATTTTAGACTGGGACTATAGCTTAAGCCAACTCTGTAAAACCAGGCAATTTACAAATATTAAATATTTCATATTTAATACCTATACCTACTTTCAATAAAGACCAGATTAGATCTTTAACGTCAATGTAATGTTACCACTTAAAATGATGTTATTAAAAATTACCTTGTGCTTGTCTCTTCTCATCGTTATTTTTTTTCCCCCTTTCTGCGCCTGGAGGATAGAGTTGTTTCATTTCATGGTCCAATTTCCAAAATAAATCAAAGTCCAGGGATGGGGCAGGTGGCGGGAGCGAGTGGGCAGGCAATAAGGCAAAGGCCACGTATATCAGTAGCCAGGTTTCCATCCAATTTTTTTTTCTTTTTTGTAAAAATAAATAAATAAATAAATATTTATCACTTCTATTTTTTTTTTTTTTACTTTGCCAGCTTTGTGGCCACCAGAGTCCCAGTCTACAACACATCCTCTCTGTCTGCAAGACTGCTCTGACCCAGGGCCGGTACAGGTGGCGCCACGACCGTGTTCTGCGGAAGCTAGCAGAAGTCATCGAAGGACGCAGACTCGAAGTGAACAAAGTTAGCTCGCCAACACCAGACCAGCCTGTTCAATTCATCAGGCAAGGGGGAGAGGCATTATGCAGTATCATAAAGGAGAAGTCTTTGTTGTTACCGGGAGGTGAGTGGGACCTGAGAGTGGATATCAGCCACCAACTCAAGTTCCCACAACAGATTGCGATAACATCTCTTCGCCCAGACATTGTAATCTGGTCTACCACCACAAAGACTGTCATAATGGTGCATAAATAAGTTAATTTGATGTTCCTTTAGTAGGCTACATTGCAAGATAAAATGTCTTCTTTTTGTTCTGAAGATCTTATTTTACGTGGATACTGGAATGTATAACATTTTAAATTAATTTGTTTTGGCTTGTTAGTAGCTTCTTATATTTTTATTTGTGTTCTAAGTATTGTTCCATTAAATTATTATTATTATTATTATTATTATTCTTTTCTGAAATGAGGGGAAATAAAATATGTTTGGCTGTCTGTACCTTATTATGACAATGAAGCTGCGTTGTCGAGTTAGCAATGCTTGACTGCGACCATTAGGGCTGGACAGAAACTGCTACACGGGTGTGGCAAGGGGACTCTACAGCACCCCCTGGAATTTGGAGGGCCATATATCATACATACTTGCACTTACACATATGAAACTCAGTACACATATAGAACTCATCAAACTGAACAACTTTCACACTCCTTATTAGGTCATCCCAACAAGAAGTTGGTTATTCTGGGTTTTGTCAAAAACGAGAAACAGAAAGTGCCTAATAACTTTTGCATACATCGTCTGATTTTGTTCAAACTTCAGCAGTTTGTTTGGTGTATGAGGCCGATCACATAGATGTGACTATTATAAGTCAAAGTTGTAGCACCACCACCTAGCAACAGGAAGTGTGTCTCTTTTAAAAATGCTTTGAAATCACATGGTTGGTTTTACCCCATTTGCTTCAAACTCCATCAGAATAATGTCAAAACGCGGCCAATAAGAATCTGTAAAAGGGTTGTTGATACTTTAACCCTCTGGTTGTGTTTGGGTCAAATTGATTCATTCTTTTTGTCAACTCGTTTTCTTTAATTTAGGACTGGTTTTGTGTTTCTATTTGCATCTGATTAATCATAGGCCTCATTTTTCTGAGAAAATGTACCTTGTTTTTTGAGTGAAAAAATAATTTTTTATAAGTAATTTTCACAGTTAAAAAAATGTGCACTGTTTCTCACACTAGTGTGCTTTAATGTTTAATCAGGAAGTTTGCTTTTAAATGTTTTTATTTTGTACAAAATTGCAAAAAGTCACACTCATCAAAAATGGCCAGCCATTGAAAGTGAATGGGAAAGATCACAAAAAACAGATCTTTATTTTGAAATGATTTTATTTTCAGAAAAGGGGCACAAAGTAACACTTATGCTGTTCCTGTTAAATATGACCATCGTGACATACAAGAAAGAACACATTACGATTATTTACATCATAACATTTCATGGAACAAACCAAAACTGTTATATATCCTGCACACTGACACTGTCAAAGAGAGACAATGTCATGAAACAACAAGCTGAATGTCTCTCTGTGCTAAAGCATTTATTTGTAAACTTTTGTTTACTCTGTGAGAACATGAAAGCCCCAAAACCTAGGCTAAAAACAAGGCAGTTTGAACGTGTGAGTGTGTGAGAGGTTTATCACAGAGAGAGTTATCATGAAATCCAGTTCAAGGTAGGATGAAATAGGTATAATATTCACAATAGTGTGTGTGAGAGATAGCGTGAGTATACATGAATCTATACACGCACAGGTCCAAGGCCTTTATGTTTGCAAGCACAAAATGCTCCTGAACACTAGCTGTTTCTCTTACTTTCGTTCTTCCCCATTCACTTTCAATGGCCGGCCATTTTTGACAAGTTTAACTTTGTGCAATTTTGTACAGTTTTGCCTACTTTTGGATAAATGAGGCCTACGATTAATCGGATGCAAATAGAAGCACAAAACCAGTCCTAAATGAAAGCAAACTAGTTAACAAAAAAAAAAAAAAATAATAATAATCCAATATTTCGTGATAATATAGCATAATGGCAGATTTATAAGCAATTTTTTTGGAGTCCGGTCATTTTTGACCGGGAACACCACAAGTGTGACAGGAATCCGAACACAAGCAGAGGGTTAAATGCTGTTGCCATGGCAATGTGTCAAACTTTAACATTTGTTTCCTGTGTTTTTGGGGCACTTAATATCCTTAGAATTTCATGAAACTCACCACATTGTCACGGGAGGGAGCAAAGTGACAGAGACAGTGGGCGTGACGTCAGGCCTCGGAGAGGCTTTTATTGAACAATATATATATAAAAAAAAGTGTCCAAAAGGGGGAAATAAAAGTGTCAGGGGGTCTGGTGTCCTCGGCATGAAGGGGTTCCGTGAAGGAGGGGCAGTGTTCAGAAGGGAAGGGTCCAGGTAAGGGGCGGAGTCCAGGGGCTGCGGCACGAGGGGTAGCGGCTTCCTTCAGCAGCTTCATCCATCATTTCATCACGGCACTTCCAAGGCGGGTTAATCGGCCCGGCATCCTGGCCCGCAGCCTTCTGGGTGCGGCTTCACGTCCGGACCGCGGGTCCGTCAGCTCATCCATGGTGTCCGCGGCGCTCAGCCCCTCCACGCTCCCTTCCTGGACCCACGAGGACACCAGCGTGCATGCACGGGGAAGAGACCGGTCTCCCGAGGAGATGCATGCTCGGCATTTTAACAGCGGCGGTGTTGAGGCTTCATTCACATCAGGTGTGCCTCATCACACGCCGCCAGACCTGGATGTTTCCGCCGCCAGACCTGGATGCTCTATAGCGCCATCTTTTGTCAAAAGTGGGGGGGGGGGGGGGGTTAGTTTTAGCTGCAGACACCAGTGGATTTTTGGAAAAATATAGCTGTGAATAAATTAATACTACTCCTACAAAGCACATCAAATTTACACCAAACTTTGTCAACGTGATGCCAACATACTGAAGATGTTAAATTGCGAGCAGGTTTGGGATATCTTTAACTTTTTTGACGTGATGATTTATTAAAGTAGCAGTAAAAAACAACCATAATTTTCAAATGCAGCATCCAAACACTTCAAAACTTTTTATTAAACAGCTATATAAAAAACTCTACTAAAAATAGAAAATTAGAAAAATATTAAAGATCTGATCTCACTCTAACTCTGTGTGGGGGGGGATGGGCTTTTGTGTGTGTGTTAAGTTTGGTTTGTGTGTGTGTTATGTGTGACCATTGAGAGTGGGGGTAGTTGGGTGCTTATGTGTATGTGTGAGAGAGACACAGAGAGACAGAGTGCATTTAAAGTGCATTATCCTAACTCTTCACAATTTTTTTACATATGAAAAACAAGTCATTCATAGAAAATATGTTTATCATGTTTTTAGAAGCCACATGTAAACTAGACGATAAAGACTATAATACCAAAGATGAACACAAGATGACCTCATAGGATAAGGAATCTTTTTTTCCATGTCATTTTTAGTCTATCAGAATGATTTAAAAGCATTTTACTTTTAACCCTTTCATTGCTGTAACCCTTTATTCCAAACTGCCACAAGGTTACTGTCAATGCATGTGCCCGCTGGGCAGCATTTGTCTGATGCCATCAGGGTGGCGAGGGCCTGTCATCGCTGCTTGCAGCTATATTTTTATTTAGTTTCTGTGTATACTTCCTTTATATTTTATTTATATGTGATGCATGTGTATCTGTTTACTCAAGCTTACTTGCAAAAAAAAAAATGGAACTGTTAACTAGATGCTGGCCACTGAATTAACTCTAACTGGTCAAGTGTGGCATTCAGTGGTCAAATATGTCATAAACATTTCTTTATTATTGCCTCCTAGTGCCCTGGTATTAGTGTGAGGGTCTCATAGCGACGTCTGTAAACTCTCCTGTTCAGCTTTGCAGGATCTGATGTCATAAACCAGAACAGAAACAGCAGCAACAGTAGCCATGGCCACCAGAGCAGAGACAACCAATCGGATAACTGATACAGTAGAATCACAACAGCAGACACAATCTGAAAAAAGAAAAGAACACAGAGATGTGAGTATCAAAACCTTTAGCAAACAAAATAGGGTCTTTATATACCAAGGGTCTCCAACCCTGCTCCTGGAGAGCTACTGTCCTGCAGAATTCAGCTACAGCCATATTCAAACTAACGTAAACCAGCTAAACAAGTGCTGCGTCCCAATGTGCCTACTTATACTACACCCTTAAAGTATGTACTCTTTTGGTATAGAAAAAGTACACACTTTTGAGTCTGTAGTAGAAGAGTATGAAAGCTTTGGGACATATTATCACGTCACACAACTGCGTCCTGTCACAGTAAACTGGCCTGTCAATCTTGTCACAGTTAACATCCTCCACATTTATTTTAATTTACCTTCCTACCGTATTGGAGGAAAAAGCATTAGCATCTGCCAGTCGCAGGTCTTTAATGCTGAAAACTCTGCTCATATTTTCTGCACAATGATCCATTTAAAAGTTGACGACCAAATAGATGATTAAAAAACTTCACATTGCTCTTGCAGATTAAATATAACACAGATAACATTAAACATTTTTTTTATTTTTTTTTATTTTTACCAGGTTAAATGATTATTAGTAACTCAACCCTTTTTTTCCAAATATCTCTACCTAACCACCGGTCGCACACATCCGCCATGTTTGTAGTTTTTTCAACACGTTTTATTTGTGTTTGTATTTCTGGACTGAATCCTTTACCAAAGCGCAATGAATTGTGGGCAATATTAGCCATTCGTGTGTGCACGGATCCACACTTCAAAAATTGACCTGAAATAATAGACCATCCGGGGATACTTTGGCATACTCTTATTGTAATCTCACATACTATTTAGGATGGATAGTATGAACATTCGGACACAGGGTATGTGTTCAGGGTTACTTGATAATTATAGACAGGTGTGTTGCAGAAGCGTTGGAACTGATGTCTGCAGAAAGGTAGATCATCAGGCACAGGGTTGGGGATCCCTGATATATACATGTACCTGAACATGTGTGACAGAGTTTGCTGATGTCCAGATGTTGAGTCTGGTTGCTGATGGGATTGTTGATCACACAGCTGTAGGTGTTGTTATCCTGATATTCCACCTCCAGAGGTAGAGAGAGACTGATGCTGAGATCAGACACACTGATGCTGGACAATAAACTGTTTCCTTTGTACCAGGAGAGACTCACATCACTCACATTCACCACTGAACACAACAATGAACAAGATAATGATGATGATAATGAACATTGTGAAGAGTTACTGCTGATGACAGGAACAGGCAGATGAGCTGAAAACATGAGAGAATAAAGAGAACTGAGAAAAAAAAAAATCACCATATAGTTTCACCATAATTTACTCATTTTAACCTGTATAACAAACTTTCTTCTGTGAAACAATTCCAGGGCCTATTGTAAGAAATTATAGTCTGCCTCGACCCAGATTCCACTCCACAATATATGTTTAATCATGCTCATTTCACAATATGGCTTAATTATTATAGAGAAGAAGAAAGTCAACAGTTATGTTGTTTCTAGACCATTTAGGATGATTACATCCTAAGCAAATGGTGGCCCATTGCAGCATGGAAGAGGGTGTGGGACACTGAGAACCATCTCAGACAAAGAGGTGTTAGAACATGATTAACATACAGACCACAGCTGTTATGTGTTATGAAGCGGACGGGACACAGATGGTAAGTATATGCAATAACAGTTTATTGAAATGAGTTCAGCAGACAGGGTGAGACAAAAAGGTGAGTAGACAATCTTGATATAGTTTGAGAGCGTAGAATGAGATTGTAACCAGTCTTATTTCCGTTGTACACACAGATGATCGGAAGGAGACGAAGCCAAAGACGAACACCACAACCACACACCACAACTCACAGGATGCCACGAGGAAGACGAACGATGGGAGTCTGGAGGAGAACGAGGAGCTGACAAGGAGAGCACAGGTAAGTTCACAACAGGTAAGTATAACAGGGAATATGCTGAGAATAGCGAGTCCACTTCGAATAGTCGAGCTTGGACAGTGAATGTGGAGTGGTGTGTGCTTTTATGTGGTGCTTAATTGATGAGCTGATGGCTGTCAGGTGCTGGTGATCAGAACTTGGGTGATTGTGAGCGTTGTGTTGTAGTGAGGGTGGAGCCTGGCGCGGATGTAACATTATGAAAGGAGCAACTTCATTTACATTAAGGGTAGTAAACTTTAACTGTATAAAAGGTTTGAGCTAAGGAGGTTCTGGGTTCATTCCGACTCTGTTGAACCCAAGGTACAACATGTACTTTGCCACTACTATGCTGCAATAAACATCTTCATCAAGATCTTCTACGTCCTCCTCACTTTTTCTTACACTATATTCACAATTTTTTTTTATCTTACCTTAGGAGTTCTCTTAAATAGCTGTAAAAGTTTTTAGCTAAAAGGTTTTCTCTTAAAACCTATTCACAAAGCTGCTGAGACAAACTTTTACTAAGGAATAGAGAGAAGTCTTAAGCTAAGAGTAAGGGCTGATATGCATAAAAACAGCCTTTTAATTAACAGAGTAGCATACCCACACGGAAATAACCTATATAAACATATATGTTTTAATATAGGTTTTGATATAGGTTTTTAATATATGTGACATATATAAAATTGGCCGTTTTCCTATAATATAGGAAAACTAAAAAAAAAAAAAAAAATGCAAAAAACTTATGTGCGAACACGTGAAATTGGTATCACATGTAATTGGCATGTTATGGAATTTACCCACACGGAAATAACCTATATAAAAATATATGTTTTAATATAGGTTTTGATATAGGTTTTTAATATATGTGACATATATAAAATTGGCCGTTTTCCTATAGGACCAGATCCTGTCATGAGCTATATAGGAGACATATCTTGTATGTACATATAGGGCTTTTTTGTGGATATAAAGAAGCAATACAGGAGACCTATATGGCCTGTATATGCACATATATGCACCTCAATTTTGCCTATATGTGGCATATATACGCATATATGCAGCATATATATTATCATATATGTGCATATATACCGCAGGTTTCATATATGCGCATATATCCTCATATAGGTTCTTTCCATGTGGGTAATCATGGCTGATAATAAAACATGCAAATTTAAAAGAAAACCAAACTCTTGCCTAACTAGTTAATGAAAACAAGGATATAATCAAAAGAAAAATTGGGATAACCTCCAAAAATAAAAATAAAAAATACATGGGAAAATGTGTGCAAATAAATGCATCTTGTTTCTAAAATATTTACGTTCAGAGGCAGATTGCCGACAAAAGCCATTTTGTGATTTTCATATGGTCCACAAAGCAGGACCATGTGAAAATATAAAACGTAGTCCATATTCCATATGACTCATTATAGTATGTGTAAAGGTTCTGCAAAATATCTTTTTTTGGTTGTTGTTTCACAAAGTGAAAATAAACAAATTTGTAATGAGTTTGTAATGTTATGAGGACAAAATGATAACAGTACGTTAATTGAATGTTCATTTTTAATGTGGCTATGCATTTTTAAGATGTTGGTGTCCCATTACACTAGAAGCAAAAATCTTTTGTTAATTCAAATATAACTTTAGTGATAAATTATGTATGTAGTAAGTAGGGCAAATAAATGTGTAATTGTGACTCACCATAGACAGTAACATTGAACCTGTATGTGGTCTTTCTCTTGCTTCTGATGGATAATTGATAAAGTCCAGAGTCTGGACTTGTGGTGTTTGTGATGGTCAGAGATCCAGTCTGATGATCCAGCTTCAGTCTGTCTCTGAATCCCACAGCATCACCAGGAGACGTAGAGAAGCTTCCAGGGATTTTATTAATTGTAGCTATTAGAGTCTCTGAATGTCCAAACTTCCATGTTATCAGATCATCTGTCTGTATTTCAGTAATACCAGATTCTAGAGTGACTGGATCTCCTTCCATTGCTTGCACTGACATCACTGCATCTGTATCAGCAAACACTAGAGAACAAAGACTGTTTCTCAGTCACACACTGCAGTTATTATTAATGTAAGAATCTACAGACTGCCCCAATCCAGATTCCGCTCTACAACATATGTTCAATAATTTTGACTTCCTAAAATGGCTTCATTAGGGAAGAATAGTTGTTGTTTCTAGATCATTTGGAATGATCATATCCTGAGCAAATGGTGACCAATTGTAGAATGGGTGTGGGTATGGGACACTGAGAAACATCTTAAACAATAGGGTGTCTGAACTTCATTAACATACAGACCAGTTATGACAGGAGCAACTTCATTTACATTAAGTGCAATGCTGACGATACTCAGCTCTATATTTTGTCATGGCCCTGCGAAACATACCAATTTGAAAAAATAACAGATTGTGTAGTTGAGATAAAACTGGATCATGAGTAATTTCTTACTGCTAAATTAAAAAAAAAAAAAAAAAAAACAAAAACAAACAGAGGTGTTAATTATTGCACCTAAAACCTCCATGTACAACAACCTAAAACACTGTCTAAAACTTGATGTCTGTTCTGTCAATTCTTCTTCATCAGTTAGGAACCTAGGTGTGCTATTTGATAGCAATCTTTCCTTCGAAAGCCACATCTCTAGCATTTGTAAAAATGCTAAATGGTTTAGCTCCTCCGTACTCCTCAGAGCGAGCTCTTATCACATTATAGTCCCTCATGTCCGCTGTGTTCTCAAAACTCTGGCAATTTGATAATACCTAGAATATCAAAATCAACTGTGGGCAGCAGATCATTTTCTTATTTAGCGCCCAAAACTGGAACAATCTACCTAACATTGTTCGGGATGCAGACACACTCTGTCGGTTTAAACCTAGATTAAAGACCCATCTCTTTAACTTGTCCTACAAATAATTAATTTCTATAATCCAAATCCGTTAAAGGATTGTTAGGCTGCATTAATTAGGTCAACCGGAACCAGGAACACTTCCCATAACACCTGATGTACTTGTTACAGTATGCATCTATGCTAATATTAGTCTCTATTAGACTCTAGAGAGGCAGAAGACACACAGACATTTGCAACAAGGTTAAGCTCTGGCAGGCAAAACTTAACTTCAGGTACTTTTGCGGAGAATGTAAATATCACTTCCAAACCTCTTTCAGAGACCTTGGCATTGTTGTATATTATCAGTATATGATTTTCTAAGTTACATTCAATATTATATACACTATATTGCCAAAAGTGACAGCCCATTCCTAATTCATAGGGTTCAATATGACGTCGGCCCACCCTTTGCAGCTATAACAGCTTCAACTCTTCTGGGAAGGCTGTCCACAAGGTTTAGGAGTGTGTTTATGGGATTTTTTGACCATTCTTCCAGAAGCGCATTTGTAAGGTCACACACTGATGTTGGACGAGAAGGCCAGGCTCTCAGTCTCCGCTCTAATTCATCCCAAAGGTGTTCTATCGGGTTGAGGTCAGGACTCTGTGCAGGCCAGTCAAGTTCATCCACACCAGACTCTGTCATCCATGTCTTCTTTGTGCACTGGTGCACAGTCATGTTGGAAGAGGAAGGGGCCGGCTCCAAACTGTTCCTGCAAAGTTGGGACCATGGAATTGTCCAAAATGTCTTGGTATGCTGAAGCATTCAGAGTTCCTTTCACATCAGATTGCCAGATGGAGAAGTGCGATTCGTTACTCCAGAGAGCACGTCTCCACTGCTCTATAGTCCAGTGGCGGCGTGCTTTACACCACTGCATCCGACGCTTTGCATTGCACTTGGTGATGTATGGCTTGGATGCAGCTGCTCGGCCATGGAAACCCATTCCATGAAGCTCTCTGCGCACTGTTCTTGAGCTAGTCTGAAGGCCACATGAAGTTTGGAGGTCTGTAGCGATTGACTCTGCAGAAAGTTGGCGACCTCTTCACACTATGCACCTCAGCATCCGCTGACCCCGCTCCGCCAGTTTACGTTGCTGTCGTTCCCAAACGCTTCCATGTTCTTATAATACAGCTGACAGTTGACTGTGGAATATTTAGGAGCGAGGAAATTTCATGACTGGACTTGTTGCACAGGTGGCATCCTATCACAGTTCCACGCTGGAATTCACTAAGCTCCTGAGACCGACCCATTCTTTCACAAATGTTTGTAAAAACTGTCTGCATGCCTAGGTGCTTGATTTTATACACCTGTGGCCGTGGAAGTGATTGGAACACTTGATTCTGATTATTTGGATGGGTGAGTGAATTCTTAGGCCGCAAAGCCGTGCCTTTTTAATGAAAGAGCCAATGCGTCACTGCAGCTGCCGTTAGAAGTCCCGGTTGCTATAGAAACAGTAAGCATTCTGAGACATGCACTCAGTACTGCGCATGCACACTGGCTAATCTAGCCTGAAAAATAAGCTTTTTTAAGTGCTATTGGAGCATAAGGAACAATATTTATGAGGCAGTTCTTGTCAAATTACATTGTTGATTTAAAATATGAAATTTAATCGTAAGCTTGGTGAACAGTTTTGGAGAATTTGATGTTCCCCATTCAAAGAGATAGGACCTGCACTTGCATGCCCAAGAGGCATTTCAAAGATGGCCACCATGTGAAATTACTTGCCTTAAAGGGACTTTGCAACATAATCACATACATTTTATGCACATTTTTCCTTTTTAATTCACAGTATTCATTTAGTAGTTGTTAATTACTCTTGTCTATCTTTTGTTAATAAAGTTTATTTTATTATACTTGTGTCTTCCTTGTGTTGATAATACAGTAGGAGGTTCTACAAGTTAGAGATCCCAATCTTTCTTATGTGATGTACACATAACAACTTGTTAAGTGACACGTGATCCAAGAATTATAACTTCATCTGTGACGTGAGTACACATCACTACACAATTTCGCCACCCTAGGTTGGCAACAGCAAAACTGACTACATCTTTGACAAAAAAAATAAGATTTTGATGACGTTGCAGTAAATTAAAAGAATTCTGACAACATCATTGACATCATTTCCTGTTTGTTGCTGCCACATGCTTTGAGTTTGAGATCCGTAAAGTTAATTATTATCTATTATCTAAAATCAATTTTATACACCATAATTTTTGTCTTATTATGTGTGATTATACCCCCTGTTGTATTTTAAACATAAAACAGAGTGCCTTGTTATCACTAGATTTATTTTGATTTCCAGAGTCCGCTACTAGCTCATAGCCCGTTAGCACCATCAGCAAGGTTGCCTCTAATTTTGCTTAAATTGTTTACACTCTATTCACACACATTACCATTGTTTATTCACTTGCTTCATTACTTGCTTTAATGGTAAATTTGTGTCTGCCTATGAGTGCAGGTGAGGACATATTCAAGCTGCACTTGGTGGTGGCAGTAGAAAAGCAGGCTGAGCTGAGAGAGTGGAAAGCCATGCTGGAATCTTCCCGAGCTGACACTTACAAGTCTGAGTTAAATATACAGCGCAATACCAACAATCCCACCACCTCTACTCCATGTGATTCTCTGTACTAGGGTGACCACCTGGCAATAGATCTGTTGCGGGACATAGATGTAATTTTGCGGGACAATGTGGGACACATGAAATAGATAAATTTTATGCTTTTATGCTATGTAAATGCTGACTACATCCGTTGTCATATGCGTTGATTTATGTTTCTGAACACGCACATGCCAGCGTGTGTGTTTTTTGGAAAGTTAAAAGAATCCACTTGCAAGAGAAGAGATTTGTGCTTGTGCATTTTGATGTGCTCCAGCATTACTGTGTTGTCTGGTGACCAACTTCCTGGTTCAGGTCCTCCGCTCCAGATGTGATGTAACGATGTGATATTCAGTTATCTAATAAACATACACTTGCTCATTACATTATTTTGGTATTGTTGTAAAGATTACAAATTATTGGTATGATGGCCCGTGGCAGCTAAAGTATGGAAATTAAATAAAAAAGTCTGTTTGGCATGGGTTTCGAACACACGCTAAAATCAGTTGCGCTATGTGGCAACAGTAATGCAGCACTGAGCTACCGAACTGCACTGATTTGATTGCGGATTTCTGGATTCAAGTGGGATTTTACTCATTACTCGTGACATTATGCAGCTGGCTGAATCAAGGAAATGTGCCCAAGGTGCCCAACTTGTGACCTGTGTTTACTTGTTATGAAAAAGAATATTATAGTAAAAGTATACTATATTTTATGGTTTATGATGTTAAAGCACATTCCCAGCTAACAATTTTTGGTTCCCAGAACGTTCTGGGAACATTAGGTTTTGGTTCCCAGAACGTTCCCACGAACGTTCCCTGTTGGTTAGCCAGGAAAGTTTTCTTAACGATTTGTCTTATTCGTTAATATATAAGATTAGAAGTACCATAACCCAGATTTTGTTTATTAAAGCACCAAATAACATTGACTTCAACAAAATATTGGATTTTAAAAATGTGAATTTTATTTTGACATACATTGAAAACGAATAAGATTTATTTGACTTTACTTAGAATAATATTACATTCTTTTCTTACCACAGAATTAACCACAATGTGCTTCTCTCTTTTGGTCAGTACAAAAACTTCTCCGTTAACATCATGTTCTCTTCAATTAGACGTGTCAAATTTCCCTGAAATCACAATATTTACTCTTGTATATGTATTCATTATAAGTAATTATTCATTAAAGAGATCAATCAACGAATGTTAGTCAGTTAGTAAAACGAAATGACCGTTAATTTTTAAATTACGCGAGTGCGTGGCTTTCTGTGAAGGCAGGATTAAGCGGGTGCTGGAGAAACACCTGCAGATCAGAGGCGCGCAGAAAAGAAATATACAAACAAACAAACCCAATTTTTAATTTTCTGACTACGCTTAACCTTGGCTTAATTTTAGCTATAATGTTGGAATTATATTATCCTTATAATGCGATTTGATGTCTACACTTCATTAAACGCTTATTTCAGACATGAAATTCTGCAAAAAATAGTTTGTTTATGATGAAAAAGTATACATTTCAGCATTAGAATAATCAGAAACATCTGCAAAGGTTTTATTAGTTTACATGGATATGACAACTAAAAATAACCTGCAGGGAACGTTCTGGGAAGGTTGTTTTTAGGTCATAAAATAAACCAAAAAATAACCTGCAGGGAACGTTCTGTAGGTTATAAAATAAAACTTAAAAATAACCTGCAGCGAACATTCTGGGAAGGTTCGTTTTAGGTTATAATATTAAACTAAAAAATAGCCTGTAGGGAATGTTCCCTGTAGGTTATTAAAAAAAGAACCTGCAGGGAACATTCCTAGAACGTTCTCATTTGGTTCCCAAAAAAATTAGGGGAATGTTCTGTGTTTGCTGGGATTGTGGCTGCGTTGTGTCAAGTGACAAACATGACGCGTCACCATGGAAACAACAAGGCGATACATTCTAAAATAAAGGTCGCCTAAAAAAGCTCACCAATCCCTATGAAGAATTTCAGTCAGGTTTCAGGCCCGATCATAGCACAGAAACTGCACTTATTAAAATCTCTAATGACTTGCTTCTTGTGTCAGACCAAGGCTGCATCTCATTGCTAGTTTTATTTGAACTTAGTGCTGCGTTCGACACTATAGATCATGACATACTCATAGATCGACTACAAAACTATGCAGGTATTCCAGGGCAGGCTTTAAGATGGTTTAGATCAGGGGTGCCCATCCCTGTTCCTGGAGATCTACCTTCCTGCAGAGTTTATTTTTAGAGGAAAGGAAAGGACATGACATGTGGCCAAGTATGGTGACCCATACTCGGAATTTGGCTCCTGGAATAGCCTCCCTGATAACGTTTGGAGTTCGGACACACTCTCTCTGTTTAAATCTAGATCAACGACACATCTTTTTAGCCAAGCATTCAAATAATGCTTATCATAATCCTTATCATAATCCTGCACTGCAGTTATAAAATGCACATTATTCTTTAGCTTGGGTTGAACAAATAATTTTTGCTTGGTTGAAACAGCAGCTATGCTAATTATGTCCGTATTTGTTCCTCTGTTTCTGCCACAGGATTGACATCCCATGGTAACTAGAAATTATGCAAGCTTCAGTCTGGATCCAGAACACCTAAGAAGAAATGATGTCAACCCCTCAGAGGATCTCAGATGACGCCAACCCTGAAACAACATACAGCACTACCGAATTTTGCTATAAGTTTAATTGCAACATATGATTCATTACTGTTAATAGTGTTCATTGTCTGTTTGATTACGTCATTAACTGATTTTTACCATACATTGCTGCCATATGTACATCAGCTTGACATAGTCACCACTAGTAGGCTACTACTAAATATGTTGTAGAAACTTTCATTTTCTATAAAGCTGCTTTGCAATGAATTGTATTGTGAAAAGCCCTATACAAATAAACTTTAATTGAATCTTTTGCATGAGAAAATTAAGTATTTTAGCTGAGTTAAAGAGAATCTAACATGATATCAGCATCTCTGTACCATAAGTAAAATTACTGCAAATAAAACTTTGTTAGGCATTAGTGACAATAACGTATATGTAGGGCTCGATTTGCTTGTTTAAAAAAAAATGACAAAAAGCATGCCCTCTATAAAATGTTTCGGTTACGTATGTAAACCTTGTTCCCTGAAGGAGGGAACGGAAATGTCATGTCGGTGACCAACGATTTGGGATCTCACTTAGCAATTGGCATGCGATGATTGCATCCAGCTGACGCTGATCACAGCGCGAGTATAATTAGGCAGCAGGTGCAACACATACTCACGTTTTCGCTGAAAAGCCAAGCCGGTGACCCGGTGCCTCAGTGGTGGTGCAGCAGCTGTGGCAATGGGACGTGACGTCTCCGTTCCCTCCTTCAGGGAACGAAGGTTACATACATAACTGAGACATTCCCCATCAGTTGGTCACTCTGAGTCACGTTAGTGACGACGAATTGGGATCCCTACCAAAGCGCCACAGCTGCTGCCCTCCCTCCAGTGTAATGAGCGAGGCCGGGGCTTGCAACAACAATACCAGTTACTGTATATCATAGCACTACCCACTTCAGTAAGGCTGGAGCACTTGGAACGTGCGGAAGCCCCATCCTTCATGTAGGAGGTTTCGGAAGCATTTACACATATTACTCATTTTTCAGAAACATATAGAACATTGGAGGTGATTGAATCCTCTTGGAATGAGGCACCACTAGCCATTGCCCAGGAGGATGCAACATTTCTAGTTGCGTGAGCTAGCAACCTGAGCGGGCAGGGAACACCTTATGCCTGGTAATCCAGGGTGATGGCATCTCTGCTTAGAGACAGCATTCCCCTTCTTGGCTCCAACCCTTGCTGCAAGAAGGAAAGCACGACTCCGATCGGGCATCTTCAGGGGTCCTCTAGGTGAGAGGAACACTACACAAAGACCAGCTTCCACTTCAAGGCGTAAGCATGTCTCGTGGACTGGGCTTTCACCAAACAGTGTCTACTACCCCTTTGGGCAGGTCACCTAGAACCTCTGCATACCAGACATGTCGTTTCCAGAGATCCAGATGCCACAGGGTGCCCCTTCTCTGAGTTATTATATCCTGCCTCAGAGGAATCTGCCAGGGAGGGGTTGTCACTAGGAGTGTTAGTTCTGGGAACCATGTCCGAGTGGGCCAGTAGGGCATCACAAGCAGTTGATGCCAGTGCCAGATGCTCCTGCCCAGAGAAACGTAAGGTCTGACCATGGGGTGAAGGTTTGGCGGCAGGCCGGTGTGACTTTGACCCGGTGAGTGTCACGCTGCCACGCCCGCCAGTGTTGAAGTGGTCTCATATGAAGCAGCCCCAGCCGTGTGACCGCCGCTGTAGCTGCCATATGCCCCAGGAGCCTCTGAAACCATTTCAGTGGTACTGCTGTCCTGCTGTTGAATGTATTCAAGCAGTTCAACATCGACTGGGCACGTTCCTGTGTGAGGTGTTCCGTCTGTTTGACCGAATCCAACTCTATACCGAGAAAAGAGATCGTCTTTGTTGTGGAGAGTTTGCTCTTTTCCTGCTAGACCTGAAGGCCCAACTGGCTGAGGTTCGAAAGCACCAGGTCCCTGTGTTCGCACAACTGATCCTGAGACTGAGCTAGTATGAGCCAGTTGTTGAGGTAGTTGAGGATGCGAATGCCCTGCTCTCAGTAGAACAAGGGGCACCTTTGTGACTTGAAAAGTGGTGCATCGATGGGAAAGCAGGGACTGAGTGTCTGTATTTTGAGTGTGTGTGACACTTACCTGAATTCAGGCAGAGGGAGAGTGAGCAGTATGTTTGATGGCACTCTCGGACAGCTCACTGCTGCTCGAGATTTTTTGGAACAAAAGTTTCTCCGCCCGTCCCTCCTCCGGAGGAAGAAGAGGCGCATTCACCCTCTCCTGAAGATCAGTTCCCTCCCTCTCTGGTTGCCTGTCCCGGGCCTCTTGCTGTTCCGCTTGCCGCCAGGTTTGACGGTGGCCAGGACGGGTGGGGTGGCCTGGCTATGCCTGGCTCCACGGTGACGCATGGATGAGGGCTGTTGCGGATGCGGCGAGGGGGCGGGGGTGGATGCAGGGGGCCGCCCTCAGTGACAAGCAGGCAGAGTTGCTGCCACCTGCAGCACCTCCTGGCAGAGTGAAGGCAGCAGCTGCACGTCGGGGCAGGATGTGTTTGATGGCGTCAGTCTGCTTCTATGTGGCAGGGAACTGCTGGGCGAAGTTCTCCAAGGCGCCGAAGACACCCGTCTGGGACACGGAACAGTTTAGGAACCGCCTCATGTCGGCCAGATACAGCCAGGGATGGCGCTCCTGGACCACCATAGTGGACATCGCACAGCCCAGAGACAGAGCAGTCACCTTCGTCACACAAAGGCACGGTCCGATGCGGTGCGGAGTTATCTGAGAACTTCTGGGTTGTGACCACCCTTGTGCAGGTCCTTCAGTGCCTTGGCCTGTTGTAAGGTGGAGGCAGCTTCTCAATAGGCCGCATAAGCACTACCGATCAGAGCTGATGAGTGCCTATAGGCCCAGGAGGGGAGCAACGGCTTGCCCCACCAGGTGGAAGCGGTCCTTGTACACATTTGCGCTGCTATCCACCACTTCACCAGAGGGACCTCCGTGTACCCCGTGCTGCGCCACCATCAAGAGTGGTGGGGGAGGACGAACCACTGGATCGCTTCCTGTCAGTAAAAGGTGCCATCCACGTCTCAGTGAGCTCGTCATGCACTTCCGGAAGAAAGGTACTGGGGTGGGACCCTGAGAACCAGCACGGGCCACCCTGAAATACAAATCGTCCAGCCTCAAGGACTTGGGACGCGGTGGAACTTTCCACTCCAGCCCGATCCTCTCGGCAGCCTGGGCAAGCATAGCTATCATCAACGGGGCCGCATCCAGTATTGCTGGCCAGCCAGAGGCGGCAGCGCAGCTGAATAATCCTCCCCAGAGAGGTCTGGCTCACCCTCCAATGCAGCGATCAACATCCGGTCTTCAGGAGGAGCCCCGAAGGATACGAGTACCCCATGGGAGGGTCCAGCCCGTTCCTTGGGCAGCTCCACTGGCTGTGGAGTGCCGGTGGAAGGAGGAGCCCTCGGAGGTTGGTTCCTTGGAGGGGAATTCCTCACCATCACCGTAAGGCCAGTCAGGCCCCCGCCAAAGGTACCACCCCCCGGCTTCTGCCAGGAGGAGCACTAGATCTGGGCAGAGGCACTGGAACCCCGCCCCTTTGCAGGAAACAGAGTCTGGTCCGCAACTCCGCAATGGGTAGAAAAGGCGTCTATACCCTGACGCAATGTCGTCTTTGTACAAATGCAACATTAAGTTAGTACAGACGCAATGTCACCCTTAAAAAAAGCATTTCACCCGTGAATGCTCTTTCAGGATTGCTCTTTTAGTGTGCTGAGGCACACAGGGGTGATCGCCACCTGCAACCCAAACAGAGGGTAGTGCAGCCTCCCACTCGACATGGGAAAAACTACCACCGCTGAGGCGTCGTACTGCCAACACCAAGAGATCCAAGACCGTGCTGAACTCGTTTAAGGTACTTCTGTGGAGAGCAGAACAATGTTGAAATGTATGGCTCCGAAGCATAAGGCTGTGTATGCATTGCTGCCTAATTATACTCACGCTGTGATCAGTGGCAGCTGGATGCAATTATCACAAGTCAATGTGCATTGGCTCGTTAGTTTACACTTGAAGTGGATTGGTCTCTCGAGATCTCAATTCGTCAGTTACTGACGTGACTCGGAGTGACCAACTGATGGGGAACCACTATTCCCCCCTTACCATCCCCATTTAGATTAATAATGCTGTGTATTATGTAAAACTTGTTGTGCAAATTAAATATTGTCTACGTATAATGTTTCACTAACAAGGACCACGCCACAACCATGCAGATAAAACTTTATTTGAGAAAGGCAAGATGAAAGAAGATAGGACGAGAAAGGGTGTTGTCCAGACTGGCTGATCAGGGAGTCTTGCCCAGTGAGACTCAGAGTGGGGGCTTCATCTCTGTAGGTAGTTTGTAGGTTATTAGAAGACCCCCTTGGATGCAGCCTGTGGAAAGAGAAGAGGGATGATAGAGAATAAGGAGAGGAGGGGGGAGGGGAGGAAGAGGGGATTAATGGATGAGATGGGGGAAGGGTGGGTGGGAACGAGAAACTGAGACAAATGGTTCTGAGAAGGTTGGTCTTGCATAAATAGTTCACGAGGAACGAGCTGATTGGTTGAGGCGTGGCCTTGTTCCCGAACTTTAGTTAACTTATTAACTCCATTTCACTAACAAGGACCACGCCACAACCATGCAGATAAAACTTTATTTGAGAAAGGCAAGATGAAAGAAGATAGGAAGAGAAAGGGTGTTGTCTAGACTGGCTGATCAGGGAGTCTTGCCCAGTGAGACTCAGAGTGGGGGCTTTGTCTCTGTAGGTAGTTTGTAGGTTATTAGAAGACCCCCAAAGGTTTGAATGAGCTGATGTGTGCCTGAGCTTGGAGGAGGTCGTTAAGGTTATTATGGATATAGAGACGATATGCTTCGGATGACCAGCGACCCATAACTCTTATGGTTTCATCCGAAATGCCTGCGCTGGCGGCCATGGTGGCCGCTCCAATCCGGAAGGAATGTAGGGAGTAGTGCTCAGGAGATATGCCGGAGGCGCTGAGAACCTTTAGAAAGTGCTTGTTGAACCAGAATCCGGTGGCCATCTTTCCATTTTCTGTGAGAAAGAGGGGTTCTTGGGGAGAAGAATTATTTGCATATCTGGAAAGAACGTACTCCGAAAGTGACTCAAAAGGGCTGACGAAGGAGTTGAGGCGAAAGATGTAAATAGGACATGACTTTCCTAATTGGTCGGTTTTGCTTTTTTTCAAAGTGTAGATGAGAGAATCTGGGGTGTGAGCAGAGATGTCGGAGAGGCTGGGATGGATGGCCGGATTGAAGGCAGAAGTTGAAGGGGCGAGTTCCGAGCACCTCAAGAAGCCGAAGAACGCAAGGAGAAACATGCATTCTAATGTACGGTCTATAGAAGGGCTCATGTAGCCTGACCGTAATGTGCAGATACATTGGCTCAGAAGATCTGAGGTTAATGGCAGGCGTCTAGCTGAGGAGGCTGGTTCTCGCTTCCGAAGACCTTTAATAAGCATAGTGACGTGAGAATGGGAAATTGAGTGGCATTGCTCGCCAGTTGCTAGTTTGAGAATGAAATTGATTCCGGATAAGTAAGTCTGAATGGTGGAGGCTCGGATTTTAAGATTGGAATGGGCGTGAGTGACGAAATTGCAGATGGACCACACATCCAGTAGAGGAAATGGAATTTGGTAGTAGGAGTGGTAAGCTTTAAAACAGTTCCAACCGGTCAGGTAAGCAGAGAGGGTACTGGGGGCAAGGCCGTTGAGGATAGCTTCACGCGAAGCGTGTGAAAGGTCTTCTAGACGAGGATTTAGTTGAAGATGGTAGCAGAAAACGGTGGAACTGGCGTGGGATGTATGTCTGAGTCTGGAGCCAAGGTCCTGTACTTCGGTTAGAATTTGATGACGTAAGGCTGGAGAGACGGGGGAAGGTCAGAGAACTGCTGAGGCTGGCCGAGAAGGAGGTATCGCTGTGGCCAGGGTATATGGGCTGCTGTTTATTGGCATAAAATGGGGGTATCGGGAAGGGGAGGGGTTTGGGTGGCTGAGGAAAGGGTTGGGGAGGGTGAGGGAGGGGAAAAAGGATAGATTAGTTGGAAGAGCAGAAGATAGGGGCTGGAGAGATCCGCTGGCAGGAATGTTTCCAGGGTTCGCTGCATAAGAACCACTGGCAGGAATGGTTCCGGGGTTAGCTGCGAGAAGAACTTGGTTTGGGTTAGGTTGAGAAGTACAAGTAGTAACAGAAGCTGTATTGCTAGTAACAGCTGAAGGAAGGGTAGAGGAAAGGATGGTGGGATGGAAGGATGAATGGGTGTTAGGATTTGGGGCGGATTGTGCACATAAGGATGAAAGAAAGGATGTAATTATCTGAGATAATTCAGGGGTGGAAGGAGCCAGTGTTGGTGGCGTTTGCATTTGACCACCACTAGGTGGCGCAAATGCTGCTTGCTGAGGCCGTTGACGAGGCTGGGAGTTAACGTCATGGGAGACGATGGGAGGATACCGTGAAGGTACCAGAAAAGTTGAGGTCTCTGAAGTGGAGGGAGCTGGAGTTGAAGGCTTTTGTGTTAGATCTCCACTAGGTGGCGCGGGTGCTGCTTGCCGAGGCCGTGTGGTGGCGTCACAAGTGACGATGGGAGGATTCCGTGCGAATGCCGGAAGAGTAGAGGGTTCTGTGTTTACATTTAGAGGAGTGTTGATAGATGCTGTGTAAAGTTGGAATAGTCGTGATTTATTATCGTAGTGGCTGAAATTGATGAAATTGATTCTTGAGAGCGCGCTGGAGGCGCGCCACGGTCCATTGCTTGATGTTACTCTCTGGTCTAGGAGACTTGCAGTGGGAGCATTGGCGAGGACTGGCGGTGGATGGATGTTGACTCTGCTGGCGAGGAGAGTGGTCGCGCCGGCTTTCGTGCCTGTGAGATCGATGACGGTGACGTACCGAAGTTCTTGTATGCGGCGGAGAATGAACGCGTGATCGAGATGAGGTTGGGGAAGTCTCGGATAGTAAACTTGTACGAGAATGCTCGCGGGGCTGAGGAATTTGGACGGTAGAACGCAGTCGCTTTGAAGATTGGCTGCGTGAGGATTGGCTATGTGCGGATTGTCGAGAAGATTTTTTCGGTGGAGGAGACTTGCTTCCGAAAAGATCGTCGTCTGTGTCAGAGGGGTTGATCTGCAGTTCGGCGTCCATGGTGAGTAAGTCGAACGAGAAACTGAGACAAACGGTTCTGAGAAGGTTGGTCTTGTATAAATAGTTCACGAGGAACAAGCTGATTGGTTGAGGCGTGGCCTTGTTCCCGAACTTTAGTTAACTTATTAACTCCATATAAATGAAATAACAGTGACTGACTAATCAGAGTTCAGTATTAAGGAGCTGTGTGCACACTCAAGAATGTTTTCAGAATTTCTTGTATAAAATTTTTCTAGCGCAGCGTGTATTTTTGATTTAACAGTAATATTAATATGATTGTTTTATACAAGGCACAGGAGTGTTATGTAAGACATTCTGTCTTAAAGTGGCCATTGTGAGATTGTAATAATCTTGACCTCCTGTGCCCTTCTCAGCAGACATGACATACGTCTAGTCTAGAAACACACAGTACATCATGTTCTATGCGTCTCTAGACGCATGTGTGGCTCAACAGACAAGAAGTTAATTGACTGAGTTACATTTTAGACACAAATAATTGTTTAATAATCATTATTGACAAAAAAACAAAATATCAAAATAAATAAATAAATAAAATAAAATATGTTGGGGAAAAAGAAAAAGAGCTAAACCATGGTTTATTTAATAAAGCTTATTTTTTAAGTAAAATTGTTTAAAAATTAGACAAATTTTGTAATCACAGGACCCCCCACCCCACCATCCCCCTTGAATTTTTTTTTTTTTTTACAAAGCTAATAATAGTGAAATGGTAACACTGTTCAGCGAACATTCAGTATAATCTTTATATCAACTCTAAGAAATGATATTTTCTTGGCCACAGAAAATAACTTTCTTAAAGTACCATTGCATTAAAGCAAGTAGCTCGAATCGGAATCGTAAAGGGACATTAATTTGCTAGGCAGAATCAGAATCAAAACTCATGTAATTTGTGCACAATAGTTTATTAACGAAGGACTAACACATAACTAATCTAAACAAACAAACATGAAATCACTCATACATGGGGGAATGGTCAGTGAGAAGCAGTTAGAGAGAGACAGAAGAATGAAGCTATGAAAAGAGTCAGTTAACCACCTGCTGTGAAACCATCAGTGCTGTCTACAGCTTATACTAAACCTCTGTTTGTTTTGTTAAATGTACGATACTTGCATTGCCTTGGTCGTTGAACAAGTGTCCAAATGCAGTCTCTGGTGAAGGTCTTGATGGTTGGAGCAGTGGTGGTTTTGGAATCGTGATCACGTTCTTCTGGGTCCGAAGAGTGATGAACTCCAAAGATTTTCTGACTCGATGGTGACTGGGAGTTTCATCCCATGTGAAAAGTGAAGAAGAACCAAGAGCTGAGAGGGACCCAGCTGAAGTCCTGTGATCTTTGTGGAATGGAAAGACAAGGCCACAAGGCCTGGCGCACGCTTAGGGAAGTCCTGAAGAGTTCTAGCTCATCTTCTTAGGTTCTCCAAGAACCACTGACTGACTGAGGCGAGTCATGAAGATGAATTCCAGGGTTAAGTGGAACTGTCTGGCTCTTTGTGGTCGAGAGCCACAGCTCTGTATGTTGGGCCTGTCGGGCCCGCCAGGCACGCCCTGTGCCGGCTCTGGCTCCCCGTGGGTTCCTCCACACGGGCAGCAATCGGAAGATGTTGCAGACGAAGGAGAAAGTGAAGAAAAAGGGAAGAGAGAGGGGTCGATGCCTTTAAACTCTCTGGAGGCTGTGCCTCCTGGAGGTCCATGAACCAATGGTAAATTTCACCTTTGGAGGGAACCAAAAAACCTACTAAGGTTTCTTAAAACACTAACATGTTGCAAAGGTATCAACATCTAATTTACACCATCTTTTAGATCATTAAAATACGAACTCAAAGAGTCCAAGCATGACATAGGTGGGTTATACTACTAGTCACCTATCATAATACATGCATAAAACAGTAGAAAGACAAATACAAATACAATAGACAGAATTAAAATACAATGCAGTAATACTGTACACAATGACCTGGGCTATGTGTGATAGGAAGGTCAAAGATAGGTTTGTCTGTGAATGAATGGGAAAGTAGTCATTTCCTATAGCAGTATGTTTCTGTTTTAGAGAGATTTAAGTAGTGGGAGATTCTCTCTACATACTTGCAGGTTGTAAAGTTTATCTGATCTGGCCGAGGTATTCTGGTGTCCATGGTAACCAGGGGCCTGGTGGACCATTGGAGACGTCCCGGCAGACAGTTTTGTGGATTGGGCGAGGGGGTCTGTGATTATTTGTTAATTTAATGAATCATTGATTTAGCGAATCAAATGAACCATTGGGTGTCTGATTGGCCCAAACGCTACAAATGTATTAACTAACTTGAACTAACAATAAACAATACATCTGAAACAGTGTTTATTATTTTTGTTAATGTTAGTTACTAAAAATTAAGCTTATTTTAAATTGTTTTCAGTGAAACTATAAAATATAGGTGCTGCCTAAAACACTTTATAAATGAAACACTAACAGCTAGAATAATTACATCTGGAATTTCAGCACAAAACTGTATTCATTTGAACACTTCTCTAGCATACAGTAACATTACCGTTTAATATTCCAAATAAATTTGAAAAGTGTTCGACTTCCAGTAGATGGTAGCAATGTTTTACTAAACTATAGCCCTTTCTAACATCTCAAATTAAACTGAGAAAAGTACTTTTTTAAGCAAATTTTACATAAAATGTTATTTTAATACGCCCAGTTATACAAATATGACTAAATTAGCCAATTACATTAGTCAAATACCATAAATCCCCAAATACTACACACTACCACTAGAGTAAAAATATTATTAAAATGTGTTATCATGTGACACAAAAAATGACACGATTATGTTACAAAGTCTCGGATCTCTGGAACTCTATTGTTATTACCCTATTTGAAACTTTTAGTCCAGGCCAACATGAAGTTTGTTCACAAGCTTTTACCTCATGTAGTTTATTTATATAATAATCCTTCATTACATCATATTAACTGTCTTTGTCCCAGTTTTCCTCAACTTCCCTTTTTTTTTTTCTTCACTGGGCACAAGAGGGCTTTGGTCTTTTTGACATACTGATATTTTATTAGTGAAGTGAACATCTATCACAGTCAGGTGACTGATGTACTGTATGTGGAAGCGCGGCTGTGCGGGAGAAGATTGATCATGCATGGAACAGGGGTGAGTTGGGAGAGCAATAAAATGGTTATGTTTTTATAGGACAATCGCTTTATATATATATATATATATATGCACATATATATATATATATACATATACATATACATATATATACACATATATACACATATATATGTGTGTGTGTGTGTGTGTGTACTAAAAAAAAAAAAAAAAAAAAAAACACATCGGTGGCGCCCCCTAGCATTTGTTTATTCAGCCAATGCCACGGGCCAGCCCTGCAAGAGGGTCTAATTGCAGGCTTTTTTTTTTTAATAACAAAACAACCAGTGATTCATGTAACAAATATGATGGGGCGATTAAATTTATCTTTGTTGGAACTATCTATGACTACGCCACTCCAATTTTCTCTGGGTAGGAGATCCCAAGGTCACAAATAAGGGGGCCCGCACGGCTATCCAATTAAATGAATGTACTCCAAGCACAATTACTATAAATCACACTTCACTTTATTAAATACAATAGGTTGTTTGTATCGGAGTTTGCTTACAAGCTGACAAGCGATGCTCATATGAGCTGGAAATACACAAGTTTAGAGGGTGACAACACTTCCAAAAACCATACCATACCACATATATGTGGTAAAACAGTTGGATAAATGTCGAATTGCGTCACTTCCCGTTTGTTGCGGTTGCACGCTTAGAGTTTGAGCTCTGTCGAGTTAATTTCTTATTGTCTGTTTTTCAATTCAAAATCAATTTTATACACAATCATTCTTGTTTCTTATAACGTGTGAATATACCCCCTATTGTATTCTACAACAAAAACATCCGGATTGCTTTGTTATCACTAGTTTTGTTTTGATTTCCCGAGTTGCTAGCTTATAGCCCGTTAGCAGCACCAGCGTGGTTGCCGCTAATCCTGCTTGCATTGTTTACACACTGCTTACACACATTACCATTGTTTACTCACTGTTACTTGCTTTAATGGCGAATTTGTGTCCACCTTTGAGTGCAGGTGAGGACACGTTCGAGCTGCACTCGTTGCAGCTCGAGCTGGAGGCCGTGGAGAAGCAGATCCAGGAGCTGTTGGTGCGACAGACGGAGCTGAGAGAGCGGAGGGCCGCTCTGGAGTCCTCCCGGGTGAGTAACGTTATACAGCGTGATACTAACACTCTGACCACCTCTACTCCGTGTGCTTCTCTGCACAGCTCCCGTGCACCTTGGACGCGATCTTCCCAGATGTCCTTCACTCCGGCGCCGGGACACCACGGACCCTGGGTGCAGCAGCAGCGGAAGACGCGAGCCAGGCCCCGGCCGAGGACCTCGCCCCCTCCGCCGCCTCCGGTCTTCGAGATCTCCACCCGGAACCGCTTCGCCCCCCCTCCGCGAGACGGAACGCGACGCTGTGATCGTCGGAGACTCCATTGTCCGGTACGTACGTGCTACTTTAGCTAAAGGTAAAGTCCACACCCACTGTTTCCCTGGTGCTCGCGTTCTCGATGTTTCTGCGCAGATACCCGCGATCCTGAAGGACGGCGAGAGCGTCGGCGCGATCGTCCTGCACGCGGGGGTGAACGACACCAGGCTGCGGCAGACGGAGGTTCTGAAGAGGGACTTCAGCAGCCTGATCGAGACGGTTCGCAGCACGTCGCCCGCGACGAGGATCGTCGTGTCAGGACCGCTTCCCACGTATCGACGTGGGCACGAAAGGTTCAGTAGACTCTTTGCTCTAAATGAATGGTTATTGACATGGTGTAAAGAACAGAAACTGCTCTTTGTTAATAATTGGAATCTTTTCTGGGAGCGTCCTAGGCTTTTCCGTGCGGATGGCCTGCACCCCAGCAGAGTCGGAGCGGAGCTGCTGTCGGACAACATCTCCAGGACGCTACGCTCCATTTGACTAGTGAGTACATTCTTAAATGATTGCTACGATGGCTTTTGTTCTGAACGCTTAAATGATAGTAGTTGCACTGTCCAATCTATAAAGACTGTGTCTGTTCCTCGAATAGTGAGGTCAAAACATAAATTTAATGTAGGATCTAGAAAAAATCTGATCGTAATTAAACCAGAAAAAAGCAAAATACACGAACAGAAACCATTTTTAAAGCTTGGGCTCCTAAACATTAGATCACTTGCACCCAAAGCAGTTATTGTGAATGAAATGATCACAGATAATAGTTTTGATGTACTCTGCTTAACTGAAACCTGGCTAAAACCTAATGATTATATTAGTCTAAATGAGTCTACTCCGCTAAACTACTACTATAAGCATGAGCCCCGTCAGAGTGGTCGTGGCGGTGGTGTTGCAACAATATATCGTGATATTTTCAATGTTACTCAGAAAACAGGATACAGGTTTAATTCATTTGAAATACTTTTGCTTAATGTTACTCTGCCAGATATGCAAAAGAAATCTCTCCTATCTCTTGTTTTAGCTACTGTGTATAGACCGCCAGGGCCATATACAGATTTCCTAAAAGAATTTGCAGATTTCCTTTCGGAACTATTGGTTAATTTTGATAAAGTGCTAATTGTCGGAGATTTTAACATTCACGTTGATAATACAAATGATGCGTTAGGACTTGCGTTTACTGACCTAATAAACTCTTTTGGAGTTAAGCAAAATGTCACTGGGCCCACTCATCGTCTTAATCATACGCTAGATTTAATTATATCGCATGGAATTGATCTTACTGATATAGATATCGTACCTCAAAGTGATGATGTTTCTGACCATTTCCTTGTATCGTGCATGCTGCATATCACTGATATTAACTGTAGGGCTCCGCGTTATCGTCTTGGCAGAACTATTGTTCCAGCCACCAAAGATAGATTCACAAATAACCTGCCTGATTTATCTCAACTGCTCTGTGTACCCCTTAATACACAGGATCTAGACAAAATGACTAGCAATATGGGCACCATCTTCTCCGATACGTTAGAAGCTGTTGCCCCCATCAAATTGAAAAAAGTTAGAGAAAAACGTATTGCACCATGGTACAACAGTAATACCCAATCCCTCAAAAAAGAAACTCGCAATCTTGAGCGCAAATGGAGAAAAACTAACTTGGAAGTTTTTAGAATTGCATGGAAAAACTGTATGTCCAGATACAGACAGGCTTTAAAAGCTGCTAGGGCTGAGCATTTCCGCGAACTCATAGAAAATAACCAAAACAATCCAAGGTTTTTATTTAGCACAGTGGCTAGATTAACAAATAACCAGACACCACCTGAGCTAAATATTCCTTTACAGTTTAATAGCAATGACTTTATGAATTTCTTCACTGATAAAATAGATAACATCAGAAATACAATAACCAATGTAGATTATACTGCATCTAATATGTCAACTTCTTTCGTCGCACCCAAAGAAAAACTGCAGTACTTTACCGCTATAGGACAGGAAGAGTTAAATAAACTCATCACTGTGTCTAAACCAACAACATGCCTATTAGATCCCGTACCCACTAAATTACTAAAAGAATTGTTACCTGTGGCAGAAGAACCGCTTCTCAATATTATCAACTCATCGTTATCTTTAGGTCACGTCCCTAAACCATTCAAGCTGGCGGTTATTAAGCCTCTTATTAAGAAACCACAGCTAGACCCTAGTGAACTGGCAAATTATAGACCCATTTCTAATCTTCCATTTATGTCTAAAATTTTAGAGAAAGTTATATGTGCTCAACTGTGCTCATTCTTGCAAAAAAATGATATCTATGAAGAATTTCAGTCAGGCTTCAGGCCCCATCACAGCACAGAAACTGCACTTGTTAAAATCACTAATGACTTGCTTCTTGCGTCAGACCAAGGCTGCATCTCACTGCTAGTTTTACTTGATCTTAGTGCTGCGTTTGACACTATAGATCATGACATACTAATAGATCGACTACAAAATTATGCAGGTATCCAAGGGCAGGCTTTAAAATGGTTTAGATCCTACCTGTCTGATCGCTACCACTTTGTTTATTTAAATGGAGAGTCATCTCAGTTATCACCAGTAAAGTATGGAGTGCCACAAGGATCTGTTCTAGGTCCTCTACTATTTTCAATATACATGCTGCCCCTTGGCAATATTATTAGAAAACACGGGATTAGTTTCCATTGTTATGCTGATGATACTCAACTATATATCTCAACAAGACCAGATGAAACTTCTGAATTATCAAAGTTAACAGAGTGCGTTAAAAATGTAAAAGATTGGATGACCAACAATTTTCTGCTATTAAATTCAGATAAGACAGAGATATTACTTATTGGACCTAAAAACAATACACAGAATCTTTTGACTTACAATTTACAACTAGACAGATGTACTGTTACTTCCACTACAGTCAAAAGCCTGGGTGTTATATTAGACAGCAACTTGTCTTTTGAAAATCATATTTCTCATGTTACAAAAACAGCATTCTTCCATCTTAGAAACATTGCCAAGCTGCGAAACATGTTACCTGTTTCTGATGCAGAAAAGCTAGTTCACGCATTCATGACCTCTAGACTGGACTATTGTAATGCACTATTAGGTGGTTGTCCTGCATCTTCAATAAACAAGCTACAGATAGTCCAAAATGCAGCTGCTAGAGTCCTTACCAGGTCAAGAAAATATGATCATATTACCCCAATTTTAAAGTCTCTGCACTGGCTGCCTATTAGGTTCCGCATCAGCTACAAAATAGCACTTCTTACCTATAAGGCACTTAACGGTTTAGCTCCTGCGTACCTAACTAGTCTTCTACCACGCTACAATCCATCACGCTCCCTAAGGTCACAAAACTCTGGACTGTTGGTAGTACCTAGGATAGCAAAGTCCACTAAAGGAGGTAGAGCTTTTTCACATTTGGCACCCAAACTCTGGAACAGCCTTCCTGATAACGTTCGGGGTTCAGACACACTCTCTCTGTTTAAATCTAGATTAAAGACACATCTTTTTAGCCAAGCATTCAAATAATGCATCTCATAAACTTTTTCTGCAGCTATATCTGATCAAATGTTCATTTTAATCTTTTAGCTCTGGTTTAACAAATCTTCCTTTTCTTAGTTTGAACAGCAGCTACGCTAATTATGTTCCTATTTGTTCTCTGTTTTTGCCATGGGATTGACATCCCATGGTAACTAGGAATTCACAAGCTCCAGTGTGGATCCAGAACACTTAAGAAAAGATGATGCCAACCCCTCAGAGGACTTCAGATGATGCCAACCCTGATGCCAACCCTGAAAACATACAGCACTACCAAATTCTGCTACAAATTTATAGTGTTCTTTGTCTGTTTGATTACGTCATTAATTGATCTTTACCACACATCTCTACCATATGTACATCAAGCTACTACTACATATATTGTAAAAATGTCAATTTGGTGTAAAGCTGCTTTGCAACGATATGTATCGTGAAAAGCGCTATACAAATAAATTTGAATTGAATTGAATTGAATATATATATATATATATATATAAAAATATATAATATATTATATATAAATATAAATAAGACTACAATAACAAAAAAATAGAAAAGAATACAATAAACCCAAAAGAAATTACAATCGGCTTACACAGCACACTGACTCGTACGTAAAAGAGAAAATGTAGACACTCTTGACATCCCACACTTGTGCATATGGAAGTGAATATACCCCTCTTCGGTAATCACACTGAGTAAGACTATAGGTCAAAGCTTCGCAAGAACACAACAGAATTGTGAAATAAATAAAAAAAAAAAAAAAAAGAAACACAAGTCATGGGCAACACTTAAAATATAATAGTTCACAAAACCAAAGAATACTTTACAAAACAAAATACAAAAAAATAAATGAAGGTGGAAAAACAATGATCAGTTGAGCTGGACTGAGAAACTCTAAAAAAAAAAGAAAAGAACATTAAACAACCAGACACTATTTGTCAACCCGGGTTATACAATTCAACCCTCTTTTCAACACTCAAGGTATCTCCTATTAACTAAAAACAACCACATAGTTAAAAATATACATTTCTACAAAAGAAAATATATTACAAGTCGTTTCACTTGTAATAATTCACTTTAACAATTGTTAGTAATGTTAACACTCAAGGCACACGTCTAAAAATCAACTGAAAAGCAATTACACTTTAACACTACATTCAAATATGTGGGATAACATGCCACAAGAAAAGAAAACCGACAAAAATCGTTCTCCCAGCGACAAACAACCATCTCCATGCCAAACAATTGAAAGGCGCTCTGCTACTAGTCGGAAGTAGGCATTTAAAGGGAATCCTGCCTATCACCGCAGGTACAACATCGCCTCCTAGTGGCTTGGCTACACAAATAACAAAGTACAAGGGAGAAAACCAGTCAAAAAAGGAACCACAAAAGGACTGTAAAACTAGGCCAGGAAACATAAAACAGAGTAGAACTTCAAGATAAAAGTCCTAACAAGTCACTGATCCCCAAAAATCAATGAACTCATGTAAAATGCAGAGTGATTTTTAAATTTCACAAAACCTTAATCATTTGAACTTAGGTGTTAACTTTTCCAACTCCAAGCTAATAACAAACTAGCCCTTCATTCAGAGCTGCTGTGTGCTTTTAGCTATGCACAAATGTGGGTGGGTGTTTAGGGTGTGCACATTTCATACATAAAATAATGGGATTTTCTATAATATATGTCACAAACTAGGGTAGTGAATTTTACCCATTTTCACCACTGGTTACAACAGTCAGTGATTTCAAAGTAAGACACATTTGACTTGTTTTGTCCTTATATAGCTTCTAAATGAAAGATATTACAGTCTTATTACAAATACACATACTATCAGACAAAACTGATATAAATCTATAAAGCAAGGTTATGCTGCATTTGCATATGTTTAGCTTACAGTACATATAAAAGTAAAGTTTGTTTACAGGTTTAAGTAAGATCCATGCCCTTTACAGTCCGAAATACTGATTGGACATTAACTTTATTTAGGGCAGACTATATAAATAACAGCATCAGTGAGCACTGAGAATGAAAAACATTGTATCATCAGATCAGAAACTGATTCTACAACACTACTGTAGAACACTAATAAGAGTCTAGCTAGATTTCACAGTAATATTCTTGCTTCATATCTGAAATAATAATAATAAAAAAAAACCTTGTTTTTAACTTACCGATCAGACACCACCAGCACAAACAGCAAAAAACAAATGAGCCAAACATTTTCAGTAGCAGTTCAGGAGTCAGAAATCATTTAACTGAAGACGTTTGCAAAGACGATCTGAGATCTTTCATCAACCTAAGATAAAAACAGCTCTAGTCTGTGAGATATGACCTTATGTGTATGTGTGTGTGTGTGTGTCTGTCTTTTTCACAACTGTATATTCACTCTTGGTTTCAACGTAGCTTTTACATGTGATGTGAGAGTGAGTGCTGTTAATATTACTGCTTTGTATTTTAGACATACATACATATTAGACATACATATTTGGATTGAATTTAATTTAATAAGCCTTTTTTTTTGTAACAATGTCTAAAGTCTTATATATGTAATATGCATCTTGTGGGAACACATGCTTACATTTTGCTGTTTCAAATGGTTTCAAGCGCTGCATACTGAAAAGTAACATTTGAAGATACTGATTTGATCTGTCAAACATTTATTTAACTGTCACACTGGGACACATTTGAGTCAAAAGCCTGTTGGTTGTGTGTTGCTAGGTGGCGCTGCTTGTCTATACTGAACGTCACGCGGAAGAGAGTTTCAGATTGTGCCTGCGCGTTTTATTTTCATAATAATAGACGACAAAGACCCTTCTTCTCCTTCTCCTAATCCAGAAAATTCATCAGTGTAAAGTATAAATTCTTATAGATCTTCAGTCGGTTTTTTAAGTTCACTGGCGATCGGTCGTTTGGTTCGTTGCGACGCACCCAGAAATACATACAAGCAGATTATTACAAATAATACCCACTGATCATATCTGAAAACTTGGATTTTTACTTAAGTCTACGGCAATATGAAGAACATTTTAGTGTTCTATTTGCTGTTTTTCTTTATGGAAGGTAAGGTTTATGTTTCTTACACACTTTCGGTTTCTCTTTGTAAAATCCAGAACTAATTTCTCTTTTGCATCATCTTCTTATACCAGCTGTTTTGTAAATATATTAAAGTGACAGCTTTTTATCAAAATATTATACAGAGAATAAGGCGTCTGTTTTGTGTGTTGTATATTGCATAATAGTTAAGTGTCCAGTTCCAGGCCTTGATAATAGGGAAAACGCCCCAACTGCTGGCAAAACCATTAGTATACCATGTTCTGAAAAGCACATCCTTTGTTTTCCATCTAATGTCGTCTAACTAGGTGGTTGCATAGACTTATGCATAGACATATTTAAAAATTATCTCGGGTTTGCACTAGTTGTCTGCTTAGCCAGTCAGCGTCAGCTAACCGACTTATTTCAGCTTGTTTTTTTAAAGTTTAAGCTATAACTCCTTGAACTCTGCTTTTGCTGAAAATATATAGAGAAAATAGCTTTGTTAGAGTGGGGGTGTTGTGCCGAAATCGGTGACCTAGCGAAAACTGTGACCACGCTGTTCAGTAGGCTACATGTTCGTGCGGGAGCCCGCACACGTTAGATCAGGCGCTGAAGCCAAATGATCAGCGTCAGAGGAGACTAGCGGTGCTGTAAAAGATGTTTAATTTCTTAAGACTGAAAAAACAAGCTAGCCGCGTCTTGAAAATACACGGTCACGCCAGCCGCACTTTTTTTCTTGCGCGTCTGGGACCGGTCAAAATGGATGTAAAGACGCTGACAAAGACAAACAACAAAATGGTGTATTTCCGCCAACAACTGGTACGGATTGTGGATCACAGTGACTTACTCCCTTCCCCTTCCCCCCTTTTTTTCTCTCCCACAAATTAGTTAATTTAAGGAACTGAAAAATAAAACTATAACATTAATTTCTCGAGTTATTTTGTAACATATATCTCGGTATAAATTGCATTTTTATTTTTTCTAAATTTTGCATTAGCATCCTTCTTTCAGTCTCATATTTTGTACAGCACATTATAACATGGCCCACGGTTTCTTCTTGCCCACAAAACTCACACCTTCCCGTATCATGTATACGTTTTATAAAGTGTACTATTTAATCTTGTTTGTCCAAATCTCATCCTTGATATTATTATTACATCTTTCCTGTTTTTCCCTGTACTTCTCATCTCTCCCACTTTTCTTTGAATACTATAAAACCATCTACCTTTTTTCTCCTTATCCCATTGTTTTTGCGACCTTTCCTTCATTCTTTTCTTAATAATACTCTTGATTTGATTCTTACTTAAAATAACAATTAAGTTAATATCATTGGCTTTAACCGCTTCTTTTGCTTCTTTATCTGTAGTTTCATTTCCTTGAATACCAATATGTGCAGGCACTCACAAAAAACACCACTGTAATCCCCATCATTTGAATTTTGTATAATGTTTGCATTATTTCCATTAAAATGTCTGGTCTACTTTCCGAGTGACTGTATTGTAAACTAGCCAATGAGTCTGAACAAATAACTGATTTCACAGGTCTTATCTCTTCTATCCACTGTATTGCTAACAGTAATACAATCATTTCCCCTGAATAAACAGATAACTCATTACTGACCCTTGTCTTCACTGATAAATGTAACTCTGAAACAGTAGACGCTACTCCTACCTTATTGTCTAAGCTCTTTGATGCATCTGTATAGATCTGAACATAGCTATAGTACTCTTTAATATATGGCTGCACATTAAATAAATTACATTCCTTACCCTTGTTTTTCTGAAGACGCTGTCAGAACGGCATTTTCTTCATGCTTTAGCAGATAACTTCAATAGATAGCTGTTTACGAATATTACTGCATAAAATATAAGTTAACCCTTAAAAGACCTTAAAGTGACATCAGAATAGTTACTTTTTGATATTTTCCATCAGGATGTAAAACATAGTAGTACAATGTAAGATTTTTTTTTTTTTTGGAACATTTCTGAATGCATTATATATATATATATATATATATATATATATATATATATATATATATATATATATATATATATATATATATACACCAAATTTATTTCTGTGATTAAAGCTGATTTTTTTTAGCATCATTAGTCCAGTCAAATGATCCTTCAGATATATTTCTAATATTCTAATTTGCTGCTTAGAAAAAATGTATTACTATTATTATGTTGAAAACTGCGGAGTAGTCAATCGTGTTTCTAGTTAGTTTCTCCTTGTCTTGTTTTCTAGCCTGGTTATATCGTTTTGTCCTCCTTCCACCTGCCCTGGACTTTCAAATGGTTTCAAGCGCTGCATATTGAACAGTAACATTTGAAGATACTGATTTGATCTGTCAAACATTCATTTAACTGTCACACTGGGACACATTTGAGTCAAAAGCCTGTTGGTTGTGTGTTGCTAGGTGGCGCTGCGTGTCTATACTGAACGTCACGCGGAAGAGAGTTTCAGATGGTGCCTGCGCGTTTTATTTTCATAATAATAGACGACAAAGACCCTTCTTCTCCTTCTTCTCGTCGTGGATTTAACCCTTTGCCTTATCGTTTCAGACTCTGCTTGCTCCTCGAATAAACTCTAGCCTGCCCATTTGGATTACTTGTTTGCCTTTGCTTCGCTTACGTTTGCTGCTGATATACCCTCGCCTGCCTTGTGGTTTACTCTTGTGTCTTGCTCTTCTATACCTGTTTGCCAATGTTCGACCCTGCCCGTTTTTGACCATGTCTCTGTTTATTTCATTACTTTTGTTTACAATCATCACTTTTGATAAATTTAAAGCATCCCTTTTAAATAAAAGTATTCATTAGGGCCCGAGCACTGCAGTGCGAGGACCCTTTCGGAACTGCTCCGTTTCTTCTTCTTCTTCTTCTTCTTCTCCAAAATGAAAAGTCTTTTGGAGGGCCTAAATATGTGCCAGAATGCAAAAATTTACATCTGATATGGTTTTCAGAAGCGGGTGTGGCAAAATGGCTCAATAGCGCCACCTATAATATTTCTGCTGACAACAGGATGTGACATGTTTAACACTGTTACGGACTCCTAGCAACATACTAAAAAGTGTTAGCAAGTTTTAAATAGGCTAACAACATGTTAGAAACATGCTAAAACATGTTAGCAACACTTAGCTAAGTGTTAAAGCATGCTATTAATGCAATGAAACAGGAAGTTACTGTAGCTCAGGCATGCAATGTCCAGCCTGCCCCAAACTTAACATGTTTGATAAGAGTCCTGGCCTGAAGATATATACATGCCCATATTCAGTTATAGTCATAGTGCCACCTGCTGGCAACCGGAAGTGACATGTTTAACACTGTGATGGACTATTAAAAGCACAGCAAATTAGCCATATTGTGCTAAACATGCTAGAAACACTTACTAAGTGTTAATACATGCTATTAATGCCATGAAAGAGGAAG
The DNA here is from genome assembly GCF_022985175.1 of Labeo rohita. Classification (NCBI taxonomy): domain Eukaryota; kingdom Metazoa; phylum Chordata; class Actinopteri; order Cypriniformes; family Cyprinidae; genus Labeo; species Labeo rohita. The sequence continues at coordinate 57,818,822 of NC_066890.1, forward strand.
TTGTTGTAACTCAGCAACACAATGTCCGATCTGCCCCAAACTTCACATGTTCAATAAGAGTCCTGGCCTGTACACATCTAAAGGCCAATATTCCATTGGCCAATATTCATAGTGCCACCTGCTGGCAACAACAAATTATTTGTTTTACACTAACTTAAACATGCAGTGTCCAATTTGCAACAAACTTGAAATGTTTGGCAAGAGTCCTGGCCTGAACACATCTAAAGGCCAATATTCCATTAGCCAATATTTATAGCGCCACCTGCTGGCAACAACAAATTATTTGTTTTACACTAACTTAAACATGCAGTGTCCAATTTGCAACAAACTTGACATGTTTGGCAAGAGTCCTGGCCTGAACACATCTAAAGGCCAATATTCTATTATAATAATAGCGCCACCTGTTGGCAGCAGGATATGTCACGTCTTACACTAACTCAAGCATGCCATGTTTAATCTGCCCCAAACTTCATATGTTTGATAAAAGTGCTGGCCTGAACACATCTACATGCCAATATTCAGTTACAGGCATAGCGCCACCAGCTGGCAGCTGGAAGTTTTGCACATTTAAATGACTGACATATTCATCCTATGTTTACTATATTAAAAGCATAGTGCCCACCGTTCGCTGTTTCCCTAAAGTCACCGGTCAGCGGTGAGCCCGGGTGCGAGGGCCCTTTTATTGCTGCTTGCAGCTTTAATTTCTATAATGTTTTTCCAAAAATAAAAAATAAAAAGAAAAGAAACAATTTTTAAATATAGCTGCAAGCAGCGATGACAGGCCCTCGCCACCAGCGCATCCGCAACCCTGGGGCCATCAGAAAACGGTGCCCAGCGGGCACATGCATTAACAGTATCCCTGTACCAGTTTGAATTGAAGGGTTACAGCAATGAAAGGGTTAAAATCAAAATGCTTTTAAGTCATTGTGATACAATGAGACTGAGACAGGATTGGAGTTAAAAAGATTCCTTATCCTATGAGGTCATCTTGTGTTCATCCTTGGTATTGCAGTCTTCATCTGCCAGTTTACAAGTGTGATATTTCAAATGTTTTTGTGGTCTCTGAAAACATGATAAACATATTTCCTAAGAATGACTTGTTTTTCATATGTAAAAAGTTGTGAAGAGTTAGGATAATGCACTTTAAATGCACTCTGTTTCTCTTTCTCTCTCTCTCACACACACACACAGCCACTCAACTACCCCCAGTCACATTTACACACACACATACACAGACTTAATCCCATCCCCCGATACAGTGTTAGAGTGAGAGAGTTAGAGTGAGATCAGATGTTTAATAGTTTTTTAATTTTCTATTTTTAGTAGACTATTTTATATAGACGGAAGTAAGCATTTATTTCTCAGAATGAGTAGTTCTATGTATGTAAAATTTTTTGAAGTGTTTGAATGCTGCATTTTAAAATTATGGTTATGTTTTTTACCTCTAATTTAATAATTCACCATAAATCAACCGTTCAAGATATCACAAATCCACTCGCTATTTAACATCTTCAGTATGTTGGCAACATGTTGACAAAGTTTGGTGTGAACTACTTATTCCTGCTTGGAGGAGTATGAATTTGTTTATAGCCTGACTTTTCCAAAAATCCACATTCAAATCAAAATAGCAGACTTCCTGTTGGTTGCAGCTAATGGGTGTAATTTAGAAAGTTGTCCGGCTTGATGAGACCAATATACGTACAGAGTTTGGTGTCTGTAGCTAAAACTAACCCCCCAACTTTTGACAAAAGGTGGCGCTACTGACCCCTCCTCCACGCCCATTTATGAGCCTTTGCCAGTGTCTAACTGTCATTAATACTGATGTGTGTGTTGAGTTTCATGACAATCTAAGCTTATTAAGTGCCCCAAAAACACAGGAAACAAATGTTAACGTTTGACACGTTGCCATAGCAACAGCATTTAATATATCCACAATCCCTTTACAGATTCTCATCGACCGTGTTTTGACATTATGCTGATGAAGTTTGAAGCAAATTGAGTAAACTTAAGAGGCTGATTTAAAAGCATTTTGAAAACGACACACTTCCTGCTGCCAGTTGGTGGCGCTATAACTTTGACCCCTGATAGTCACATCTATGTGATCGGCATCATACAACGAACAAACTCCTGAAGTTTCATCAGAATTAGACGATGTGTGCAATAGTTATTAGCCATTTCCTGTTTGTCATTTCTCGCCATAATTCCGTCGCCTCACCACGAGCCTTTTAAACGTCCCAGTCTCTGTGGCGTCCTAATGGCCACAGATTCCAATGGGTGTGCCAATTTTCAAGAGTTTTTGAGCACGTTAAGGCCCTCAAAATGCCCCATTTAGTCGAAAAAATAAATAAATAAATAAATAAAATAAAAAATAATAAATATAGCTGCAAGCAGCAATTACCGGGGTTCGAGCATTTAAGGCCTTTAAGGTGCTATGCAAGATTGTTCAAAATGAGATTTGTCATATGATATGAAGATCTAGTGTTTGTGTGAATATATTAAATTTTTTTTTGGCAATTTGAGACTATTTACCATAGAAATCTAGTGTTTTTGAAGCTTATAGCGCCACCTATGGTCTGATCTCCATTGCATGCTTGTTAAGAGTCATCTGCCACATGTTCTTACCAATTTTTGGAAAGTTTTGAGTTTTTCTTTAGGTTTTATAGGCTTTTGGGTATATGTGGCCACACCCCTTTTGTAAATGACCCCGTTATAGCTAACCAAAGGACAAAATTCAATTTTTTTTTTGATAATTATTGATCTAGGGAGTCCAGAGAATATTACTGCAGTGGTCTGTTCAAGATTGAGTGAAAAACCTAGGACTAGTTTGCAAAAGTAGGTTTTTAACATATTTGTGAATGATTAATGAACGATTTGATTGACAGCAATGGTTCTTGAGGCAAAGTTGTTCATCAGGAGGAGATCTATCAAATGATATAAAGATCTAGTGTTTGTGTGAATATGCTAGCATTTATTTAGCCATTTGAAGCCATTTACCATACACAGCTTGTGTTTTTGAAGCCTTTTTAACTACTATAGAGCCACCTATTGTCCGATCTTCACGAAACTTTGCATGCTTATTAAGACTCATCTGACACATATTTTCTCCAACTTTTGTAAAGTTTTGAGTTTTTGTTTAGGTTTTATAAGCTTTTGGATATATGTGGCCACACCCCTTTTCTAAATGACCCCGTTA